>NC_045747.1:34517954-34521383 GCF_008692095.1 Etheostoma spectabile | reverse complement strand
ACTCCCAGCATCTCCAGACAAGGCTGGATCACTATGTCCTCTCAACAGTGCAGAATCAGCGCTGTGACGGGATCTAAAACCAGAACGGAGTTTTAAAACACAGAGTTCTGTTGTATAAAGGCTTGTAACTGTATAAAAACACTTCTTCCAAAACCTTAGAAAGAAAAGGCAGATGAGAGACTGGTCTAAAGTTGGACAACACTGCAGGGTCAAGATTAGTCTTCCTAAGTAGGGGCCGGACCACAGCATCTTTAAAGGCAGCTGGGACCGAACCTAAACTAAGACCAGAATTCCTCCCACCCTTCCTCACCTTTCTTTCTTCCCCTCCTCCCCTCCTCCCTCCCTCGTCCCTCCTTCATCTCTTTCCTCCTTCCTCCTCCCTCCTGTAAACAGGTTCTCCTTTGTTCCACCACTGACTAAAGCCGACCCACCTTTGGACTGTAATTTGATCTTTGGTAGTTTCTACAGCGAGGACTCGAAGCACACGAGGAATCCTGTTTCAGACCGGCGAGTCTCTTGCTGAGCTCCTCTTTAACACAGAAAAGCCTAAAGGGGAAAAGTGGCTCCGACAGCTGAATTAATAACAGATCTTCTACTCTGCTGATAATTGTGCCCAATGAAAGAACACGGTCAAAACAGTTTCCCAACATACACACTCACAAATCGTCAGGTGGTCGTGAGGGTACAATATTCTACAATAAAATACCATCAAACACACACACAGGTTGGGACAGCTCAACTACAAGTAATATTCTTTTCTTATTAGAAAACATGTAGAAAGGTGCAAGAGCAAAGAATCAAAGAATGAAAGTGTCCCCCCACTACTATGTGTTAAAAGCCTGACTCAGATAAGTTTTAATTTTGGATTTAAAAGAGGGCCACATTGGGGCGCGGGGGGGTAACTTGTTCCACGAGTTCGGGGCTAGCAACTGCCTGTACCAATCAAGCAGCTGATGGGTTAGTGTAGATGCCAGAGCTCTCCCAGACTCCAAAGACTTGGCTATTCTGTCAGTGCCTAGAGTACTGAAAAACAATACACTCCGTTTTATCTTCATTCAAATATAAGAAAGTTTTCCTGAAAACCAAAACTTAATATCATTGCTATCAACTACCGGGTATTTGTGACGACACTGTTCATTTGGCTTTCATATGAAACTAATTTGCAAATCATCTGCGGGCAATGAAATGACAGTTGTTCTTTCCTATAATCGACACCCTAATGGCAGGCTATATAAAGACTGGGGCCAATACGGGATCGCCTTGGTTAGCCCACAAGAGAGAGGAGCCACTGACCAGGAGAGTCACCCAATCATAACAGAAAAGCTTCCTATTTGCACAAAGGGACTGACCATTTAAGTACGCGCTCTCTGAGGCACAACACAACGCTCCACTGTGCTGTGAGGTCCAAAAGGACTAAAACAGCAGGACTCGCACAGGCATCTCTCAGACACGGCCTGGTCTCATGTCGCATCAAACCCGAAACATTGCAGAATCAGCGTCTGTGACGGGATTAAAAACCATATTGGATTTTTTTAAAACCACAGAGGTTCTGTTGAAAAATATTCTTTAAATCTGTATAAAAACACTTCTTCCACAACCTTTGCCAGAAAAGGGGCAGATCAGAGACTAGGTCTAAGTTGGACAACACTGCAGGGTCAAGATTAAGTCTTAAGTAGCGGGCCCCTGACCACAGCCATCTTCAAAGGCAGCTGGGACAGAAACGGAACTAAGCTACGAATTCCTTCCCACCCCTTCCTCCCTTTCTTTCCTTCCCTCCCTCCGCCAGCCTCCCCTCCCTCATCCCTCCTGTCATCTCTTTCCCCCTCCTCCCTCCTTCCTCCTGTAACGGTTTTCCCTTTGTTCCACCACTGCTAAAAAAGCCGACCCCACTTAGACTGTAATTTGATCTTGGTATTTTCTACAGCGATGGACTCGTAAGCACACGAGGAATGCTGTTTCAGACCAGCGGAGTCTCTTGCTGATCTCCTCTTTACACAGAAATAGCCTAAAGGGGAAAGTGCTCCGACAGCGTGAGATTAATAACAGATCTTATACAATCTGCTGATATTGCATCATACAAGAACACGGTCAAAACAGTTTCCCATTAAACTACAATCAAATAGAAAATATTCTACAATAAAAATACCATCAAACACCACACTGGTTGGACATCAAAACCGCTCACTACAAGTAATCATTCTTTTCTTATTAGAAAACTGTAGAAAGGTGGCAAGATAACACGAATAGAAAGCTGTGTGTGTTTGAAATGGCTGGCTGTCATAAGGGGGACTCTCACTTCAACAATCAACAGGAAACGTTCCCCACTCTTACTCAACTTAACAAAAACACGACGGAGCGTTGGGATCCCAGGTTTTTCTGACATGTGTTTCAACATGAACATGAGGCCATTTCTAATGCAACTTTTGGTGAATAAGCGAGACACTACAGACACAAATGGACAAAGTGGAACCGAATGGAGTTTCTCTCCACTCGTCTGGAATGAGACACTGTGGAGAAAAAATGTCCCAAACTCTCCTCTCAGCTGTGACCAATGCGGACATCTGAATCACAAACACATCCACCCAGGAAGTATGAGGGTCAAATAAAGGAGGGAAAGGATGGAGATTGATAATAGCAGGAAGTATCACCCGCTTTGGCTCCTCTGTGTTGGGCCCACCCCCCCCCCCCACCTCCTCCCCCCGCCCCCCCCATCACAATAAGATCTCTGACAGACCCCCATCAGACTTAAACCTTCTCTCTCCTTCATCTTGGACGTCTCTTCTTGCCCTGCTCCCGACAGCGGCCCATCTTGTCTCCCACTTTAAACATATCACCGAACGTTCACATCAATTCAACCGTTTGTCCACCACAACAATCAAAGTCGTCATCAATCGACCAACACGCTCAACTTACTGAAGCTTTCCAGCCATGGACTTCTCTCAGTGTGCACTCTCTTCTGTCCTCAGCAGGGTCTGTGGAGAAAAGGAGCTTCACAACTTCAACTTCAACCACAAAGTGGAGTTGACGCAGTTTCTTATATTAACCAGGGTGTGTGTGTGTGTGTGTGTGTTGTGTGTGTGTTGTGTGTCCCCTTGTCACTATAAGTGAATTCTGACCGGATTGGACCACCATGGAGCCAGAATAAACTATGTGTGTGTGCATCAATAACTGGGTTGTCCCTATGACTGTGGCGTTCCAGCCCCCACATATACCGGTACGAGTCTCTGGATGCTGCTGATGGTTTGATGCTTTTGGTCGAAATATTTGATCCACTCTGCATAAAGTGAATCCAGGCTACTGTACGTTTAAGAGAGCGAGGGTTAAAATTATGATCTAAAGGATACATCGTCATTCAAGAGTTCACTAATTTAATTTCAATAAATATCTAGCTTTTCCCTCTCCCATGGAAGACGGTGGGTACAGTTTGCA
>NC_045747.1:34517812-34517929 GCF_008692095.1 Etheostoma spectabile | reverse complement strand
GCTGTATATTGACCCAACATCTACTCATGAGTTAGACAGACGACTTTATCAATAAATGGAAGGGATTTATTAATGTGATAATCAAAAGAATAGAGTAGAACAACATAACTACAGCTA
>NC_045747.1:34517279-34517802 GCF_008692095.1 Etheostoma spectabile | reverse complement strand
AATGAATGAGATCTGATCCCAGGCTTCCTGTTGAAGGAAACTATTAGTGATGGAAAGGATTTGGAAAACCAGGAGAAAGATGGAAGACTTAGGAAGAAGACTAATGAATTAGAGCTGAAGTTATCCTGACTCAGCAAGAGACTCATCATGAGACAGCAGCTTTAAACCAATCAGCACGTTGGATCTAGTCTGGTTTGTCTCTCTGGTCTCTGAGAAACTACCACGTGGTCTTAGATGTGATGAGGAAGGAGAGAGGCTGGAGGTCCAGGTGAGAATTAACAAAAGCTTTAATGAAGCAGCATGATGAAATGATAAGACAAAGACAATAAGACATAAAACATAATAACAGCTGACAGCGGACTGGATCCATGCTGGTCCCTGTCAGAGTCCCAGTAGATCAGTCCTGAAGATTTCTACATGACAAACATTCACTACAGATCAAATAGAAGATGGAATCAAATGAAATCATTATTTTAAATGTCCAGCGTGTAGCAGGCGTTGTTGTCCCTCTACAGAACTGATG
>NC_045747.1:34517173-34517269 GCF_008692095.1 Etheostoma spectabile | reverse complement strand
TCAAAGTTGACAAATGTTCAGACATCTCCAGCTGCTCGCTGCTCATTCATGCATTTTCTGAGAAACTCCAATCCCACTTTCCAAAGTTTCCCATCT
>NC_045747.1:34517011-34517163 GCF_008692095.1 Etheostoma spectabile | reverse complement strand
GCTCCAGCATTCCCACCTCCATCTCTCCAGAACCTGCATCCTCCAGATGGAGCCACTGTCCGTTCTGCCCCTCAGGGACCGGCACCTTCTCTCCACCATGCAATATCAACATGTCCTAGTTATGAAATGTTTCCCCAGCCCCTTTCCACAGA
>NC_045747.1:34516415-34516979 GCF_008692095.1 Etheostoma spectabile | reverse complement strand
TTTCAGGCCCACACTCAGAAGTAGTGAATGTTTTCTTCTCAACCAGAACTTTCTGCTAAGTTTGTTCAGTTAAAAAATCCCCCCCCCCACATTCTTTAGTTACTACAGAATAGGCGTCAATGAACGCTTTTTCTGTTGTGGTTATCTGGGCGTAGGGCCGGGTCTGGTTCCAAGGGCGCTGTTCTGTCAGTCCGGGTCTGGGCCTGGGTCTGGGTCTGTCCCCCCAGTTTCTGCCTAAAAGAAGTTTTTTTTTCCTCTCCACTGGGGCCCTGTTGCTTGCTCTGGAGGAAAAACTCAAGAACTGTTGGGTCCTGTAAATGCTGTAGTGTGGTCTAGACCTGCCTATCTGTAAAGTGTCTTGACATAACTCTTGTATGAATTGTGACTATAAATACAATTGAATTGAATTTATTTTAATTATTTACAATCACTTACTTTATTTCAGGCTACCCAATCTCCCAAACACACAACACTAACCCACCACACACTTATTTACTCAGGCTTCTGTCCAACCGTCTAAGTGGAACTTTCTCCCCAATGTGACCTCTAGACTAAGCAAATGTT
>NC_045747.1:34516297-34516390 GCF_008692095.1 Etheostoma spectabile | reverse complement strand
TCCTATATTTCTAGACCATGACCAGGAGAAAAGACTGAGGGGTCTTTCCATGGGACTCAGTCCCCCAGGGCAGCAGAGTGAGTTTACCAGACC
>NC_045747.1:34516068-34516287 GCF_008692095.1 Etheostoma spectabile | reverse complement strand
CCAGTTGGTACCCTGGCTTAAAAAGTTTTAGTTTCTCCTCCCCAGAGACTAAAACTCTGTCGCCATCCCTTAGGATTCTAAACCTGGTCCAGTTCTTCATCAACCCTTTCTCCTGTAACCTGGTCGACTCTTTCAAGATCTCTTTCCATCTTAAATGTCTCAGGTTAAAACTCGGTTGACTCTTTCACATCTCATAAACAACATTTATACAAGTTTACA
>NC_045747.1:34511811-34515800 GCF_008692095.1 Etheostoma spectabile | reverse complement strand
TGATGCTAAAGCTGACAACCAATCCAGTTTCTTGTTTTCTTTCAGTTATATTACAGTTTAGATTTTACTACTGGCTCTAACATGAAATTAGACAAATCCCAGGAACATGGTTCATGAAATACGCTGATTCAATTATGGCGAATTGCTGTATCGGATATTATCAAGTATGGTGAGCCGTGTAACTGCATCGCGATGTAACGGGCCTCCTGTGAATTCACCCCCTATGTAGAAATGCAGACTGTCTTCATGATGTGCCACGTGAGTCCAAAGCTAAGACTTGAACATTGTCTGCATTGTTTTTACATAAGTTTGCATTTATGGCCACCAAAAATGTTTTCCTCATTCTCAGTACCTGTCCTCTGTGTTAGGACATAAAGTTGAATTGAATCTAAAAAAAGAGGAAGAGCATGTGGTGTCCGAGCAGTGATTTTCAGCTGAGAGTCCTTTTCTATTTTACCTTTACAGTTATGTATTGATCAAATCACAATTACACTAGACAGGTGTACATTTTACTGCAAAATGAATAACCTGAGGCACTGTTCTTTTAATGTATTTCTGCTCACCTTTTGATCATAGAGGGGCGTCCTCCATATTGAAGACTAACATAGGAGACTCCAAGACCTCACGTCTATCTGGACACACAGCTGGTTCTAATGTCCCGGACAGTCTGGGTCCTTGATGTATCGCTGGATAGAAGAATATTCCATTAAAGCGCGCATATTTAGAGAAATTCTTCTGGAAGAAAGACTAAATAATATCTAATTTAAATGTTTGTAATACAAAATAGAAATATTTAATTACAGACTTGTTATTCTAAGACCATTTTACAACCTATTACTTTTCACATGTTTAAAGTCGATCAAATCCTATGGACTGGTCACTCTTAAGGACAAGCAGTCTGGGTTCGGGTGCAGGTACAGACATCCAGATCTAGTCTGGTCTCGGTCCAGGTCCGGCCCGTGCTTGCTTCCTGGGCTAAACACAAAAACACACTACAGATCTGTCAGTTGTAATGAGGGGGATGATTATGGAGTGTATCTGAGTGGTTGACAGTTATAGATGGTCCTCGTCACCTCCTGAGCTTTTGCCTGGCTCATGGTCCCCCCACAGAGGTGTGTGTAGGGGAGGGACTCCCTCCTCTCAAAAAAAATGTCCTCACACTGGACGCATAGCGAGTCCACATCTTCATCTGGAGAGGAACACTGGAGCCAATTGTCATGTGCCAGAGGCGAGGGAGCAGCCGTTTCAACTGCTCACCCGTGTGTGCTGTGACGTGCATTTCATGTCTCTAAACAAACGCTGACAAATTAAACACTGAATACACATGGGATCCACAAACTGAACATGGACCAGAGGTTTTTTTTTGTCCTTCAGCAGTCTCCCAGAGCTGTCCCGACACCTCTACGCAAGCTAATTCGTGGCCATATTCCACCATAAACAGGCATGCCAGATGTGTACTCCTTATTGTTGCCTCTCAGTAAACATTCTATTACCTTGTTTTAGGCATATGTGACTCAACATTGACGTGTCTCCGCTGAAAAACAATTATGACTAATGTCCATTTTTTGTTCTCACTTGCGGTGCATTTTGTCAAATCATAATTTGCATTGCACCACAATGAGTGCTTTATTACACCAACTGGTGTGGAACAGCACGCAGAGTGACTCCGGTAGCAAAAGCGCTTTCTTCTTGAATCTTTTGTGTCCAAAAAGCAGTTTTTATATCCAAAGACCCTCTCAAACTGACATCGTCTTTACAACTCTTGGTTTATACGGATAGAGAAACTGCTTTGTTCTGTTGTCCCATATTTAACCGTTTCACGTCTGTAACAATAGTGCAATGTACATGCATTCAAAGGGAGAGCTAATCCCGATGTGCAGATTTTTACATTTTATTATTGTCATTCCGATCGAGAATATGCCCAAAGCTACTGAAGCAGCCTGTAATGTGTGAGCTGCGACAACCAAATACCAAGTTGATATTTTCAGCTCCATACAGGTATTTGATCGGATACAGTTGTATTGGTATTTTTATCATGAACTAACATATGTTTGTACTCGATTGATACAGGTCCCTGTTTTGTTTTTCATTGAAGTTCACACTGTAGGTAGTTAATCGTCCGTTAGCTGGCCTTATAACAGAATAACTACCCCATTTCCAAGTTGTGACTAGTTTCAATATACAATAGGCTAAGTGTTCAATAGGGTTTTCCTAGAATTATTACAATTAATGATAAGATCCTATGAATTCTGGGCCATTAGTCTTAGCTTATTATACTCACTTCAATAACATCAAGACCTCTTCGCTTATTATAAAACATGGCAATGCACATTTTAGAAATGAAAATGCCCTTCATTAACCCATGGGCGGGAGGGAATCGTCGGCCCGACTCTCGTCAGCACTAATTGGTCATTGCTCCTTGTTGATGCCACATTGACTCCTGGAACTGGAGGCATACAGTTTAAGAGCAAGGTTTTATTGCTCCTGCCCTATGCTCCGGGACAGACTCCTACTCACCGCCTCACTCTGCTGCTGATTGGGAATGATGAGATTTCTCTGCCATCTACCAGAAGACTTACAAGCTTTCAGACAGGTTGCTACTTCACATCTACGTCTTCCAGCTCCTTGGCAGGCTATCGAGCAGCGCATCACATCAAAAGCTCTCTAATTGACTCACTATCTCTGTTTCTGTGTCCCTGTCTTTCACTGTCTCTGTGAGGTTACTTTGTATGGCGCCATCTTTTATCTTAACATGGTTGAATTAAAAGAATTAAATCAAACGACAAAAGGGGCTCAGAAAGTCGAGCAGGGGTGGTCGGGTTAGCTCCTTGGGAGAGTTTCCTCTGGTGGTTGACGATATCCTGGATGCTAATTAAAATCCTACAGAGAACATATCGGGACCTTTCACTTGCTGGATCTGTTGACACGTGAGCTAGTACCTGCAGACCCTTGAACTAATTGCTGTGTGTTCCCAACCTTTTTTCACATAAAGGACCTACACTACAACAGTTGACCCTGCTGAGAGGATTTTAGCTTAGGTTTACAATTACAGAACGGTATGAAACCCATACCATAGAGTCCCATACTTTCGGTCATTGGTCTTACTTATGAGAGGTTATGTTATAATTAATTACTATTCCCGAGAATGTCTCAAAACACTTTAATTTAAATAACAGGAAATCACTGATTTATATGAATTATTTTATTTATTAATCAACGTTGCTAGCTCCTGTCTGCAGTTATTCATGTTCCACTTCCACTCCGGTATGACTCGTATTAATTTTTTATTATAAGCTTGGTGAATGCGCTTACACGAAACTAAATGACATGCAGTTAAAGAATCAACGATGACATCGTAAAAAAAGATAGAAGCCGTACTCACAGTTAACAGCCATCTCTCCGGTGCTTTAAGTCTGTTTGTGTGTTCCCTCTGATAATCCCAATTGGAGTTTATTTCTCAGTTCCCTCTTCCATCTGGGCGCGCCCACTCCCACATGATTAAAGCAGGAAGGAGCCTCGGCGACCTCAGACCTCTACCAGCCGGGATCTGTTTCACAATATTAACCCAAGGAGGGGAAGGTCACATGACTTCCCACAGTGGGGGGCCTCTTTTTAGCATCCACACACATTAAGTTGGGTGGCTTTGGCTCAGTGGTAAGTGGTTGCCTGCACAAAACGGAAGTTTGTAGGTGCGTCATTGTCGAGTGTCCTTGAGCAAAACATTGTAACCCTGGTTTCCCCGGTGCTGTGCAATCGGAGTGTGAATGTGTGGAATGTTTTCTGATGAGCAGTGGCACATTGTACGGCAGCCCCGGCCACAGTGTATGAATGGTTCCTCATCTTCCCCTCACCCGCAGTAGTTGAGAACATAACTCATATCGATCCACCTCAAAGGTTCTCCCGTTTCCTGATGGGTGGAGGTGAAAGTCTGTCCACATTCTGTGCTTGTACTGTATGAATATTAATAAATCAATGGACAAAGGGGAAAT
>NC_045747.1:34511572-34511786 GCF_008692095.1 Etheostoma spectabile | reverse complement strand
AAACCATGTTACAGAGCAGCCGCCCACAGCAGACGTTCTAACATAAAGCGAACGCACCTTCAACCGGGGGGGGGTCATTTCATTGGTCAACACTACAGCTGGCATCCTCTTTAAAAGAAAGGCTCCAAGGCACTCTTCTTGGGAAACAATTAAAAAGTGACATCATGACTACAAACGTCTGATGATTGGAAACACCTGAGAACACAGCCAGGGA
>NC_045747.1:34511306-34511434 GCF_008692095.1 Etheostoma spectabile | reverse complement strand
CTCAAACATCTTCTGACTTCTTTATTTAATCCCAGTTTAGTTTGTTTAACATGGATTTTAGTTCATAGGTGATAGGATGTATAAGCAGTAGAATAATTACCAATAGGTTGATAACCTTTAAAAGAAAA
>NC_045747.1:34511165-34511296 GCF_008692095.1 Etheostoma spectabile | reverse complement strand
GCATGTCACGATTCCTGAACCCAACCCATTGTTGGATTGGGTGTGAAAAGGAGCGTAGAGATAGATGGGCTCAAAGGGTTAAACTGACATGTGATTTATAGGAAATAATTCTTCATGTTTGGTCTGGAGTG
>NC_045747.1:34510847-34510977 GCF_008692095.1 Etheostoma spectabile | reverse complement strand
AGAAGGACAGAGAGCCAGCAGGACAGTCCACATACACTGCTACTCTGTTAGAGACAGTGGGGGACGGGAGGACTGTTCTTATGTTATTGTGCCAGACAGAGTAACCATCATCAGAGCAGCTCAGACTCCA
>NC_045747.1:34510380-34510522 GCF_008692095.1 Etheostoma spectabile | reverse complement strand
TCATCTGATGATTTATTAACAACTTTACTGACAATTACTGGAAGAAAATCATTAAAATCAACAAATAATCGTGATAATTAATCATGATCTGAATATTGATTTAAATAATGGTGATTATGATTTAGTCCATCATGGTGCAGCC
>NC_045747.1:34509280-34510072 GCF_008692095.1 Etheostoma spectabile | reverse complement strand
TTGTTTCTTCCTGCAGGACGGACCATGGTGGACCACAAGACTGAGACCTGGTCTGAGGAAGTGTGAGTGTGTTTTAAAGTTTGAGAGCCAGCTAGAGTTTTTTTTCACATCTGGTCCTGGTCAATGAAACCGCTTAAAGCCAGTTGGTGGACCCACATCCCTCTGATTTTCATTCACACTCAGTTCACCTTTGAGATTTGATGATGTTCAAAGGTCTGAACTTTGTGCTAAATGTCAGCTCTTTGGGGGGGGGGGGGGGTGGGGGGGGGGGGGGGGGGGGGGGGGGGGGGGGGGGGGGGGGGGGGTGTGGGGGGGGGGGGGGGGGGGGGTCAGAATCAACTTCATACACCTTCACTCACTGTGTGACGCCTTACACCCCCCCCCCAAAATCACACTATGAATGACAAAAATATGTAATATCCACGTTCTTCCATGCAGCACAACATGTATTACTTGTATTGATTCAGGTGACTTGTCCCTCTATGGGATGACCAAATCACTTAAGCCTACATGACCATAAATACAAAAGTCAATCTAATCACTAATAACCAGAACTTGATAATAAAAATTATAGTTGTATATAGATAGCATAAAAATACATCAATGTATTTTGAAAATAGTAGTATTTATTTAAAGGAAACATACTGTATGTGACAATTCAAAATATAAAAAGGGTCTCAAATATATATCCCCATGTAGATCAATTTCTCAAACAATGTTATTATTTTAATTATCTCTGCTCTTTCAATGTACATGTGACACTTATTCACCTCACTTAAGCCTACTTGGGTC
>NC_045747.1:34506725-34509270 GCF_008692095.1 Etheostoma spectabile | reverse complement strand
TGTGAGTGTTTAGGCTGCCCACCCAATCACAAGTTAGAAACACCATTCATGTTTTTATGTTATTATTTATCATTGCTAACAACATTTTCTTATTATTATCTTTCTTATTTCTCTTGTTTGGGTTGGCTGAGTCCATTGATGTTCCTTGCTATCACTGGCTTAAGAGACAGACAGAAAATTTGAAAATTGCTCAAACCCTCCATTAACCATGAACCAGCCAGAGTTCATCAGTTGGAAACAGAGGGACAGTGTTGTCCATCTGTCCATACCTGAGAGTGTCCAGTCTCCAGTGTGGGTCCTTAAGTCCAGCTGACAGCAGCTTCACTCCTGAGTCTCCTGGATGATTGTAGCTCAGGTCCAGCACTCTCAGATGGGAGGGGTTGGAGCTCAGAGCTGAGACCAGAGAAGTACAGCCTTCCTCTGAGACCAGACAACCTGACAGACTACACACACACACACACACACACACACACACACACACACACACACACACACACACACACACACACACACACACACACACACACACACACACACACACACACACACACACACACACACACACACACACAAACACAAACACACACAGTAATTCCTGCATAGTCTATTCAACATAGTTGGGATGACCCTCATATTGAACTGGATATAATTTCAAGTGAGGTAAAAATTCAAAACAATAAATATTGTATCATTGACCAAAACGCTATATTCAAGTCAAGTTTACGTGCCGTGAACCAAGACATGCTGTTGGTAAGCTGCTGAGTCACCTAACTCTTTCTGTACAATATTGTTACCACATTTAATACAGCATCATAAAAATGTTAGATTTGCACCTGTTCAGATATTTGGTCCCGGCAACGTTTTCTTCACTCATAAATTGCAAGCAATAAATCTTCATAAACACGCTCATGCAGTACATCATTAGAAAGCTTAAAGTCTCATGATTACATTAAAGTCACACACAAAGCATAAGATGACTTCTGGCGGTTGTACTCATGTTATGGAGTAAAGAAACATACAACATACAAGCTATGTAATACAAAATTAGCTGGTCCCCTCACAATCTTGTAGTTTCTGGCTTAGTTTCGACAAGGGAAAATCTAGATCGTTCATCATTTATCCCCTTGGCGGGCCAAAAAGTTACATCGCACACCGGCAGATTCTGTAACGTCAACACATTCCATTGCAGTCTGCTGGCTGCCAAAATTTCCCTGAAAGAAGCCAATCATGTCCCACCGTTCCGTTTGGGCCAACGTGGGAAAGATCAACTTCTATTCCTTCCAGTTAAAACTAAATGTTATCACAACGGCTTCCCTGTTTAGCCAATAGGAAGGCGAATTGATACCAAACTTGACCAGAAAATTTTAACCCTGTGATGGCTACAGCTGTGTCAAAGCAAAAATAGGGCCTTCTAATTGCATTTCACCATTTCATCAATTTATAACTACTTATTTCAATACATTTATGTAGGTAGATATTTCAAGTTTGTGTGTGAGTGATGTGGAAGTGTTTTTGTTTTTGAGAAGTTTTGTATTTTTCACTTTTTGGGCTATTTTTCTTAAAAAGGAAATAAGAAAAATGCACAGACATATCTGTAGAAATAAATTCGTATAAAATCCATTTTCTGAGCATTTGTCTTCTGGTGTTTTTTTCTGTATTAAGTTGAGACATGTGGCAAGGGTACTAGTTTTGTATGTTGCCCATGTAATATGCTTACAGTAGTGTTTTTTCTAACCTCTTTAGCTCTGTGTCAGTAAGGCCTAGTGTCACACTGAAACTAGGAAAAAACAATTGAGAGTGTTAACTTTTCCAATGACCTCAAGATCATCCTTTTGGGGGTAAAGATTTAGGCGAGAAAAGCATGTATTTTCAAGTGTGTTAAAGAGCAGTACACTAACCTGAGAGTTTCCAGTCTACAGTGTGGACTCTTCAGTCCAGCTGACACCACCTTCACTCCTAAATCCTGCAGGTCATTGTTACTCAGGTCCAGCTCTCTCAGACTAGAGGACTGGGAGCTGAGAACTGAGGACAGAGCTTCACAGCTTCTCTCTGACAGGTTACAGCCACTCAGTCTGAAAGTAATATTCAGCCAGTCCATTTAATTATCAATAAAATAATACAAATAAACAACGTTAGAGGTCATAATTTTTAAATAACAGTACACTAACTTGAGAGTTTCCAGTCTGCAGTGTGGACTCTTCAGTCCAGGAGACACCAGCTTCACTCCTGAATCCTGCAGGTTGTTGTTACTCAGGTCCAGCTCTCTCAGACTAGAGGACTGGGAGCTGAGAACTGAGGACAGAGCTCCACAGCTTCTCTCTGACAGGTTACAGCCACTCAGTCTGAAAGTAAAAATTAAAAATATGACGAAACAATTACAACTCATATTCTTCTGAATTATGAAAACTCTGCTGTGTGCGCACGTACAGAGCTTTGTTGGAGGCTTTGACCACCGGCAGCAGCCTCAGAAGAGCCTCCTCTGAAGCTGAGTATTTCTTCAGGTCAAACACCTCCAGATCTTCTTCTGATGACAGTAAGATGAAGA
>NC_045747.1:34506513-34506680 GCF_008692095.1 Etheostoma spectabile | reverse complement strand
GACAGTTTATCTGTGGAGAGACGTCCTGAACTCAGGGACTGTTGGATCTCCTCCACTAGAGAACCATCATTCAGTTCATTGAGACAGTGGAACAGATTGATGCTTCTCTCTGCAGACATATTCTCACTGATCTTCTTCTTGATGTACTCCACTGTTTTCTGATTGGT
>NC_045747.1:34506247-34506486 GCF_008692095.1 Etheostoma spectabile | reverse complement strand
TCTGTGTCATCAGACCTCGTAGGAGACTCTGATTGGTCTGAAGTGAAAGACCCAGGAGGAAGCGGAGGAACAAGTCCAGGTGTCCATCAGGACTCTGTAAGGCCATGTCAACAGCACTCTGGTAGAAATTTGTTGTTTTCTCTCTGAAGACTTTAGACAGCTTGGATGTTTTTTGTTCTTTTGCCAGCAGGTTGACTCCAGAGTTGATGAAGGTCAGATGGACATGAAGAGCAGCCAGG
>NC_045747.1:34505975-34506111 GCF_008692095.1 Etheostoma spectabile | reverse complement strand
AGGTTGCCTTTCTGCAGCTGCTCAAAAGCCAGTTTTCCCAGAGACTTGATCATCTTCCGGTTTTTTTTATTCCAGTGAGGATCTGTCTCAGCTCCTCCATCATACTTGATGTTCTTCACTTTGGACTGAACCACCA
>NC_045747.1:34505772-34505872 GCF_008692095.1 Etheostoma spectabile | reverse complement strand
GATGTGACACATGATGTGGAGGCTTCGTGATCTCTTGATGTGGGAGATGATTCTGCTGAGCTGCTCCTCATCTCTGAATCTCTTCCTGAAGTACTCCTCC
>NC_045747.1:34505569-34505762 GCF_008692095.1 Etheostoma spectabile | reverse complement strand
CAGTGAACCCTCTGACCTCTGTCACCATGTCAACACACCCCGGAGGGATCTGATTGGCTGCTGCAGGTCGTGTGGTTATCCATAGGCGAGCAGAGGGAAGCAGTTTCCCCTTGATGAGGTTTGTCAACAGCACACCCACTGAGTTGGACTCTGTAACATCAGTCAGGATCTCAGTGTTGAGGAAGTCCAGAGG
>NC_045747.1:34504839-34505036 GCF_008692095.1 Etheostoma spectabile | reverse complement strand
GCTGGTTAGATTTGAGTTTACGCTGACAAACTCCACGATAACTTCCTGAATGAACACAACAAAGAAGATCATTCAGACAAAGAACATGGTTCAACATTTCCTCAGAGAATGAGTACATGAATATATTTTGTTAACTATATTGAGACAAATATCCCGTTCATCCAGCATGTTAACTCTTTAGAGAAATCCTCTTACTG
>NC_045747.1:34499438-34504814 GCF_008692095.1 Etheostoma spectabile | reverse complement strand
GAAAACGAAAAGGCCTGAAAGAAGAACATAGGTTCTGAGTCCAGATTACCCAGAATGCTTAGAGAGTCAAGAAAGGATTAGGAGGTGTTGGAACGGTGAGGATCATGGAGCAGAGGAGGAGCAGCAGGAGAGGCATTCTGAAGATCACACTGCACTTCCCATGAGAGAATGAGCATGAGGAGTGCTGACCGTCTGCAGAGCAGTAAGAGGATTTCTCTAAAGAGTTCCATGCTGATGAACGGATATTTTTCTCAATATAGTTAACAAAATATATTCTGTATCATTCTCTGAGGAAATGTAACGCATGTTCTTTGTCTGAATGATCTTCTTTGTTGTGTTCATTCAGAAGTTATCGTGGCGTTTGTCAGCGACACTCACATCTAACCAGCAGAAACGTTCCAGTGTATTTTTGAGGGGATTGCTAAAGCAGGAAAACCCACCCTGCGAATCAGATGTTCACAGAGATCTAACCGCATGGAGGGATGGGGGGCTGAGAGGTCCAATGTGGAACATGAGTGTCAACAGATTGAAACGCATCTGGAACAGACAGACCAGAAACACCATCAGCAAGAAGACATCTTTAAAACCCCCCTGGAATAGATGAACCAATCAGAACCGTGATGACAAGGAGTGGCTGGCCATCGGGAAAACAGTCTTAACACAGAAGTTCACCTCTGGACCTGGCTGAAGGCAAAGCCAACCATGACACCATTCACATTCCCATTTCACCTTCAGAGATCTGAATGTTCTGAAAGAGATAAAGTCAGCTTGGTGGAACTTGTTTGATTACTTCTTTAGTGAAACCAAAGAAGCGGAATCTGCAGGTTTGAAGAGGTGGTCTCATCTTTGACGGGTCTGGATGAGTGTCGACTTGCCTCTGGACTTCCTCAATCACTGAGATCCTGACTGATGTTAAAGAGTCCAACTCAGTGGGTGTGCTGTTGACAACCTCATCAAGGGGAAACTGCCTCTCCCTCTGCTCGCCTATGGATCACCACACGACCTGCAGCAGCCATCATCCCCCGGGGTGTTGACATGGTGACAGAGGTCAGAGGGTTCACTGACGCCCAAAGGTAATGATACTTCAGAAGAGATTCAAGATGAGGAGCAGCTCAGCAGAATCATCTCCCACTCAGAAGATCACGCAGCCTCCACATCATGTTGTCACATCCCAGTTTCTGCGGATCCTGCTACAGTTCTGGAGGACGTGTTGAATACCATATGATGGTGAGGAGAGCTGCCTAGACCCCGACTGAGATGTACATCCACTTCCGGGTGGGCCTTCCAAAGTGAAGACAGCAAGTATGATGGAGTGCTTGAGCCAGATCCTCACTGTAATAAACAACCGTAGATATCAAGTCTCTGGAAACTGCTTTTGAAGCAGACTGCAGAAAGGCAACCTGATCTTCTAATGAATCAGACCTGACAGAGTGTGGCATCGATATCATAGCAGCTCATTGGGTCTCAGGAGGTGTTCCCACGACTTTAAGATGAGCGCGGACTGTACAGGACAAGGTGTTCAGCTTCGTCCTCTGAGTGGTTCAGGAGTTCCTGGTCTGCTCTTCATTCCATCTGACCTTCATCAATCTGGAGTCCCTGCTGGCGCGCGCGTCGGAACAAAAAACATCCAGCTTCTAAAGTCTTCAGAGAGAAAACAACAATTTCTACCAGAGTGCTGTTACATGGCCTTACAGAGTCCTGAAGGACACCTGGAACATTGTTTCCTCCGTTCCTCCTGGGTCTTTCACTTCAGAACCATCAGAGTCTCCTAACGAGGTCGATGACACAGACAGGAAGTAGCTCAAAGACCAATCAGAAAACAGTGAGGTACATCAAGAAGAAATCAGTGAGATATGTCTGCAGAGAGAGCATCAATCTGTTCCACTGTCTCAATGACTGAATGATGGTTCTCTAGTGGAGAGATCCAACATCCCTGATTTCAGGACGTCTCTCCACAGATAACTGTCTCCTGCTCATCGGACGCTCTGGTCGTTCATCTTACTGTCATCAGAAGAAATCTGGAGGTGTTGACCTGAAAAATACTTTTCAGCTTCAGAGGAGGCTCTTCTGATGCTGCTTGCCGGTGGTCCAAGCCTCCAACAAAGCTCTGTCAACGTGCGCACACAGCAGAGTTTCATTCAAATAATTCGAAGAAATATAGTTGTCATTGTTTCGTCATATTTTTAATTTTTACTTTCAGACTGAGTGGCTGTACCTGCAGAGAAGAAGCTGTGGAGCTCTTTCCTCGTTCTCAGCTCCCATTCCTCTAGTCTGAGGCGAGCTGACCTTAGTAACAACAACCTGCAGGATTCAGGAGTGAAGCTGGGGTCTCCTGGACTGAAGAGTCCCCCTGTCAGACTGGAACCTCTCAAGTTAGTGTCCTGTTATTTAAAAATTATGACCTCTAACGTGTTTATTTGTATTATTTTATTGAATAATTAAATGGACCTGGCTGATATTCCCTTTCATAGCTGAGTGGTGTACCTGTCAGAGAGAAGCTGTGAAGCTCTGTCCTCATTTCTCATCTCCCAGTCCTCTAGTCTAGAGAGCTGGAGCCTGAGTAACATGACCTGCAGGATTTAGAGTGAGGTGGTGTCAGTGGACTGAAGAGTCGCCCACTGTAGACTGGAAACTCTCAGGTTAGTGTACTGCTCTTTAACACCCTTGACAATACATGCTTTTCTCGCCTAATCTTTACCCCCAAAAGAATGACTTGGGTCATTGGAAAAGTTACCACTCTCAATTGTTTTTTCCCTAGTTTCATTGTGACACTAGGCCTATACTGACACCGAGCTAAAAGTTAGAAAAAAATACTGTAAGCATTTAATGGGCAACATGTCAAAACTAGTACCCTTGCCACATTCTCAACTTAATACAGAAAAAAACACCAGAAGACAAAGGTGCTCAGACATGGATTTTATAACGAATTATTCTACCAGATATGTCGGTGCATTTTTCTTATTTCCTTTTTAAGAAAAATAGCCCAAAAAGGTGAAAATACACAACCTTCTCAAAAACAAAAACACTTCCACATCACCACACACAAACTTAAATATCTACCTACTTAATGTATTGAAATAATAGTTATAAATGATGAATGGTGAAATGAATTAGAGGCCCTATTTTTGCTTTTGACACATTGTAGCCATCACAGGGTTAAAATTTCTGGGCAGTTTGGTATCACTTCGCCTTCCTATTGGCTAAACATGGAAGCCGTGTGTGATCACATTTAGGTTTAACTGGAAGGAAATAAAGAATTGAATCTTTCCCGTTGGCCCAACGAAACGGTGGCCATTCAAAAAGCTTGGCTTCTTCAGGAAATTTTGGCAGCCACCAGACTCAATGGATGTGTTGACGTTACAGAATCTGCGGGTGTCGATGTACTTTTGGCCCGCCAAGGGGATATGGATGACGATCTAGATTTTCCCTTGTCGAAACTAGCCAGAAACTACAAGATTGTGGGGACCAGCTAATTTTGTATTACATAGCTTGTATGTTGTATGTTTCTTAACTCCATAACATTGTACCACCGCCATAGTCATCTTATGCTTTGGTGTGTGACTCTTAATGTAATCCCTGAGACTTTAAGCGTTCTCAATGATGTACTGCTGAGAGTGTTTTGAAGATTTAATGCTTCAATTATGAGTGAAGAAAACTTTTGCCGGGACCAAATATCTGACAGGTGCAAATCTAACTTTTTTCTGATGCTGTATTAAATGTGGTAACCATCTTGTAGCAGAAAGAGTTAGGTGACTCACACTACCCAACCAGCATGTCTTGGTTCACGGCACTTAAACTGACTTGAATATAGCTTTTGGTCAATGAACAATAGTTTTATTGTTTTGAATTTTTAACCCACTTGAAATTATATCCAGTTCAATATGAGGGTCATCCCACTATGTTGAATAGACTATGCATGAATTACTGTGTGTGTTTGTTGTTTGTGTTTGTGTTGTGTGTTTGTGTGTGTGTTGTGGTGTGTGTGTGTGTGTGTGCGTTGTTTGTGTGTGTGTGTGTGGTGTGTGTGTGTGTGTTGTGTGTGAGTGTGGCTGTCAGGTTGTCTGTCTCAGAGGAAGGCTGTAGTTTCTCTGGTCTCAGCTCTGAAGTGCTCCAACCCCTCCCCATCTGAGAGTGCTGGACCTGAGCTAACAATCTCCAGGAGACTCAGGAGTGAGCTTCTGTCAGCTGGACTTAAGGACCCCACTTGGAGACTGGACACTCTCAGGTATGCAGATGGACACACTGTCCCCTCTGTTTCCAACGATAACTCTGTCTGGTTCATGGTTTAATGGAGGTTTGAGCATTTTCAATTTCGTCTGTCTCTTAAGCCGTGATAGCCAGGAACATCATGGACTCAGCCAACCCAAACAAGAGAATAAGAAAGCTTAATACCTAAGAAAAGTTGTTAGGCACTGCTAAATAATAACTAACACATGAATGGTGTTTCTAACTTGTATTGGGTGGCAGGCCTAAACCCTCACACTCTGACAGACCCCAAGATAGGCTTAATGAGGTGAATAAGTGTCACATGTACATGAAAGACAGAGATAATTCAAATACTCACATTGTTTGAGAAATTGACTACATGGGGATATATATTTGAGACCCTTTTTATATTTTGAATTGTCACATACAGTATTTTCCTTTAAATAAATAAATCTCTATTTTCAAAATACATTGATGTCATTGTTAATGCTATCTCTATACACCTATTAATTTTATTATCAGTTCGGGTTATTAGGATTAGATTGCTTTTGTATGTTGGTCATGTAGGCTTAGTGAATTTTGGCATCCCATAGAGGGACAAGTCCCCTGATGCAATCAATAATACATGTTGTGTCTGCATGGAAGACGTGGATATTACATATTTGTCATTCATAGTGTGATTTTGGGGGGGGGGGGTTGTAAGGCGTCACACGTGAGTTAAGTGTATGAAGTTGATTCTGACTTGTTTCTTCCTGCAGGACGGACCATGGTGGACCACAAGACTGAGACCTGGTCTGAGGAAGTGTGGAGTGTGTTTTAAAGTTGAGAGCCAGCTAGAGTTTTTTTTCACATCTGGTCCTGGTCAATGAAACCAGCTTAAAGCCAGTTGGTGGACCCACATCCCTCTGATTCTTCACACTCAGTTCCCTTTGAGATTTGATGATGTTCAAAGGTTCTGAATTTGTGCTAAATGTCAGCTCTTTGGGGGGGGGGGGGGGTGGGGGGGGGGGGGGGGGGGGGGGGGGGGGGGGGGTTCACAAAAGTGACGATGTTGTCCTCCAGCAGCTGGAACAGAAGATTATATGAATGACCAAATCAAAGTGAAATCATATAGCACACATCAGATCCATGTTGGACAGAATAGATGTAAAAGTAGTTGTTGTCCATGTC
>NC_045747.1:34493638-34499413 GCF_008692095.1 Etheostoma spectabile | reverse complement strand
CGGTGGCCACTGCAGGGAGTCCTCCTGATTCACTGTTAACATCCAAACATCACTTCATGGACCTTACCTTGTGTGTGTCTCTGTGTGGACAGACATATGTGAGCTAATTCTTCCTGATTCTCCACAGAGTGGGACCAGGAGAGCTCAAGGGGTCCGCATTGGTCAGTCTGCCCAGCAGCATCAACCACCATGACTCCATCTTTTGGTCTGGACATGGACAACAACTACTTTTACATCTATTCTGTCCAACATGGATCTGATGTGTGCATATTATTCACTTTGATTTGGTCATTCTATATCTTCTGTTCCAGCTGCTGGAGGACAACATCGTCACTTTTGTGAAGAAACGAAGGCCTGAAGAAGAACAAGGTTCTGAGTCCAGATACCCAGAATGCTTAGGGTCAGAGAAAGGATGAGGAGGTGTTGGACGGTGAGGATGAGGAGCAGAGGAGGAGCAGCAGAGAGGCATTTCTGAAGATCACACTGCACTTCCTGAGGAGAATGAAGCAGGAGGAGCTGGCTGACCGTCTGCAGAGCAGTAAGAGGATTTCTCTAAAGAGTTAACATGCTGGATGAACGGGATATTTGTCTCAATATAGTTAACAAAATATATTCATGTACTCATTCTCTGAGGAAATGTTGAACCATGTTCTTTGTCTGAATGATCTTCTTTGTTGTGTTCATTCAGGAAGTTATCGTGGAGTTTGTCAGCGTAAACTCAAATCTAACCAGCAGAAGACGTTCCAGTGTATGTTTGAGGGGATTGCTAAAGCAGGAAACCCAACCCTTCTGAATCAGATGTTCACAGAGATCTACCTCATGGAGGGAGGGGCTGCAGAGGTCAATGATGAACATGAGGTCAGACAGATTGAAACAGCATCCTGGAAACCAGACAGACCAGAAACAACCATCAGCAAGAAGACATCTTTCAAAACCCCCCTGGAGAGAGGAACCAATCAGAACCGTGATGACAAAGGGAGTGGCTGGCATCGGGAAAAACAGTCTTAACACAGAAGTCACTCTGGACTGGGCTGAAGGCAAAGCCAACCATGACACCATTCACATTCCATTCACCTTCAGAGAGTCTGAATGTTCTGAAAGAGAGAAAGTTCAGCTGGTGGAATTGTTTGATTACTTCTTTAGTGAAACCAAAGAAGCAGGAATCTGCAGGTTTGAAGAGGGTGGTCTCATCTTGACGGGGTCTGATGAGTGTCGACTCCTATGGACTTCCTCAACACTGAGATCCTGACTGATGTTACAAGAGTCAACTCAGTGGGTGTGCTGGTGACAAACCTCATCAAGGGGAAACTGCCTCTCCCTGATCGCCTAGGCTATACCACACGACATGCAGCAGCCATCAATCCCTCCGGGTATGGTGTTGACAGGTTGACAGAGGTCCGAGGGTTTCACTGACGCCAGAAGGAAGTGATACTTCAGGAAGAGATTCACGAGATGAGGAGGCAGCTCAGCCAGATCAGATCTCCCATCAAGAGATTCACGCCCTACCACCTCATGTGTCACATCCCAGTTGTCTGATGGATCACTGCTACAGTTCTGGAGGACGTGTTGAAGACGCATAGTGAGGGAGGAGAGTCTGCCATAGACCCGACTGATGATGACATCCCCTTCATGGTGGTGTTCCAAAGTGAAGACATGCAAGTATGATGGAGGCTGAGCCAGCCCTCACTGGATAAATAAAAACCGATAGATGATCACAGTCTACTGGAAAATGCTTTGAAGCAGTGCGAGAAAGGCCAAATGATCTTCTAATGAATAGACGAAAGAGTGTGGCATTCGATATCAGAGCAGCTCCAGTTGGTCTCAGGAGTGTTTCCACAGATCTTTAAGAGAGAGAGGACTTGTACAGGACAAGGGTGTTCAGCTTCGTCCATCTGAGTGGTTCAGAGTTCACTGGATTGTCTTCATTCCATCTGACCTTTCATTCAATCTGGAGTCAACCTGCTGGCGCGCGGAGAACAAAAAACATCCAGCTGTCTAAAGATCTTCAGAGAGGGGGAAAAAACAAAAACAATGTTCACAGAGTGATGTTGACATGGCCTTACAGAGTCCCTGATAGGACACCTGGACTTGTTTCCTCCGTTCACTCCTGGGTCTTTCACTTAGAACCATAGAGTCTCCTAACGAGGTCGATGACACAGACAGGAAGTAGATCAAGAGACCAATCAGAAAACGTGAGTACATCAGAAGAAATCCTAGTGAATATGCTGCAGAGAAGCATCAATTGTTCCACTGTCTCAATGAAAACTGAATGATGGTTCTCTACGCATGGAGGAGCATCCAACATCCTGAGTTCAGGACGTCTCTCACAGATAAACTGTCTCCTGATCATTGGCAGCTGCTGGTCGTTCATCTTACTGTCATCAGAAGAAGATCTGGAGGTGTTGCCTGAAGAAATACTTTCAGCTTCAGAGGATGGCTCTTCTGGAGCTGCTGCCGGTGTAGTCAAGCCTCCAACAACGTCTGTAAGGCCACACAGCAGAGTTTCATAAATAATCGAAGAATAGAGTTGTACATTGTTTTCGTCATCATTTTTAATTTATTACTTTCAGACTGAGTGGCCTGTACCTGCAGAGAAGAAGCTGTGGACTCTTTCCTCAGTGTCTCAGTCCCAGTTCCTCTAGTCTGAGGCAGCTGAAACTTATACATCAACACCTGCAGGATTCAGGACGTGAAAGCTGGGGTCTCCTGGACTGAAAGAGTCCACACCTGGCGACTGGAAACTCTCAAGTTAGTGTCCTGTTATTTAAAAATTATGACACTCTACACGTTGTTTTATTTGTATTATTTTATTGATAATATAAGGACCTGGCTGATATTTCTTTCAGAGCTGAGTGGTGATACTGTCAGAGAGAAGCTGTGAAGCTCTGTCCTCATTTCTCACTCCCAGTCCTCTAGTACTAGAGAGCTGGACCTGAGTAACAAGGACCTGAGGATTTGAGTGAGGTGGTGTCAGATGGACCTGAAGAGTCCCACACTGTAGACTGGAAACTCTCAGGTTAGTGTACTGCTCTTTAAAGCACCCTGACAATACATGCTTTTCTACGCCGAATCTTTACCCCCAAAAGGAATACTTGAGGTCATTGGAAAAGTTACCACTCGCAATGTTTTTTCCCTAGTTCTCATTGGACACTAGGCCTATACTGACACACGAGCTAAAGAGTTAGAAAAAACACTACTGTAAGCATTTAATGAGGCAACATCAAAACTAGTAACCCTTGCCACATTCTCAACTTAATACAGAAAAAAACACCAAGAAGACAAAGTGCTCAGAACATGGATTATTATAACGAATTTATTCTACAGATATGTCTGGTGCATTTTCTTATTTCATTTTTAGAAAAATAGCCCCCAAAAAAGTGGAACAATACACAACCTTCGTCAAAAACAAAAACACTTCCACAGTCACTCAACACAAACTTGAAATATCTACCTACTATAATGTATTGAAAATACGTAGTTATAAAATGATGAATGGTGAATGCAATTAGAGGCCCTATTTTTGCTTTGACACAGCTTGTAGCCACACAGGGTTAAAATATTGCTGGGCAGTTTGGTATCGATTACGCCTTCCTATTGGCTAAAACATGGAAGCGGTGTGTGACACATTTAGGTTTAACGTGGAAGGAAATAAAGGATTGTCTTTCCCGTTGGCCCAACGGAAACGGTGGACCATCAAAATTGGCTTCTTCAGGAAATTTTGGCAGCCAAGACTCAATGGAATGTGTTGACGTACAGAATCTGCCGGGTGTCGATTTGTAACTTTTGGCCCGCCAAGGGGATAAATGTATGACGATATATATTTCCCTTGTCGAAACTAGCCAGAAACTACAAGTTGTGGGGACCAGCTAATTTTGTATTACATAGCTTGTATGTTGTATGTTTCTTAACGTCCATAACATGATGTAAACCACCGCCATAGTCATCTATGCTTTGCGTGTTGACTTAATGTAATCTGAGACGTAAGCTTCTCATGAATGTACTGCTTGAGCAGTGTTTTGAAATTTATATGCTTGCATTATGAGTGAAGAAACGTGTTGCCGGGAACCAAATATCGGACAGGTGCAAATCTAACTTTTTTCGATGCTGTATTAAATGGGTAAAATCTTGTAGCAGAAAGCAGTTAGGTGACTCAGCCAGCTTACCCAACAGCAGTCTTGGTTCACGGCACTTAAACTGACTTGATTATAGCTTTTGGTAATGATACATAGTTTTATGTTTTTGAATGTTTTACCTCACTTGAATTATATCACAGTTCAATATGAGGGTTCTATCCCAACTATGTTGAATAGACTGAGCGAGAATTACTGTGTGTGTTTGTGTTTGGGGTGTGTGTGTGTGTGTGTTGTGTGTGTGTTGTGTGTGTGTGTGTGTGTGGCGTGTGTGTGTGTGTGTGTGTGTGTGTGTGTGGGTTGGTGTGAGTGTAGGCTGTCAGGTTGTCTGGTCTAGAGGAGGAGCTGTATTTCTGGTCCTCAGCTCTGAAGGCTCAAACCCCTCCCAGCTGAGAGTGTGGACTGAGCTAACAATCTCCCAGGAGACTCAGGAGAGTGAAGATTCTGTCAGCTGGACTTAAGGACCACCACTTGGAGATGGACACTTCAGGTATGCAGATGGACACACTGTCCCTCGTGTTTCCAACTGATGAACTCTGGCTGGTTCATGGTTTACTGGAGGGTCTTGAGCCATTTTAATTTCGTCTGTCTCTTAAGCCAGTGATAGCCAGGAACATCATGGACTCAGCCAACCCCAAACAAGAGAAAAGAAAGTTAATACTAAGAAAACTGTTTGTTAGCACTGATCTAAATCAAATACTAAAATGAATGGTGTTTCTAACTGTGATGTGGGTGGCAGGCGCTAAACACCTCACCTCTGGACAGACCCCAAGATAGGCTTACGATGAGGTGAATAAGTGTCACTGTACATGAAAGCGCAGAGATAATTAAATACTCACATGTTTGAGAAATTGATCTACACTGGGGAGTATATATTTGAGACCCTTTTTATATTTGAATTGTCACATACAGTATGTTTCCCTTTAACTCATAAATACTCTATTTTCAAAATACATTGATGTCATTTTTAATGCGTATCTACTATACAACTATTAATTTTATTATCAAGTTCGGTTATTAGGATTAGATTGCTTTTGGTATTGTTGGTCATGTAGGCTAGGTGATTTGGTCATCACCATAGAGGGACAAGTCCCCTGAATGCAATACAAGTAATACATGTTGTGTCTGCATGGAAGAAGTGGATATACATTATTTGTCATTCATAGTGTGATTTTGGGCGGGGCGGGGTTGTAAGAGGCGTCCACAGTGAGTTAAGGTGTATGAAGTTGATTCTGACTTGTTTCTTCCTGCAGGACGGACCAGGTGGAACACAGAGACTGAGACATGGTCTGAGGAAGTGTGAGTGTGTTTTAAAGTTGAGAGCCAGCTAGATGTTTTTTTCACATCGGGTCCTGGTCAAGTGAAAACAGCCTTAAAGCAGTTGGTGGACCCACATACCTCTGATTCATCACACTACAGTGCCCTTTGAGATTTGATGATTCAAAGGTTGAACTTTGTGCTAAATGTAGCCTCTTGGGGGTGGGGGGGAGGGGGGGGGGGGGGGGGGGGGGGGGGTCCACCTTTACTAGTCCTGCTGGGTATCAGTTTGAAATCCTCACCTTTGATCAATAGAGTGGCGTCCATCTTGGAAGTTTAAAGGTTGACCCTTAGACCGGTCACTCTTCATGGACACACAGCTGGGTTC
>NC_045747.1:34493104-34493628 GCF_008692095.1 Etheostoma spectabile | reverse complement strand
AGATCCCTCCTGATAGAAACACAAGATAAATTCCGCTCTGCACCCCCAACACCCTGAGACCAAACCTGTCAGTGGTGTAATCCACCTACTGTTCAGTATAGTTGTATCCAGGAAGTTCTTGTTAACATTGTGTATGATCAATAATCAGTATTGTGTAGCAAAGGCTTGCTGTGGGGTGACTTTAGTGGTGGAACCAGGGGGTTCATATAGGCTGGAAAAATTAGGACTGTTAGTTAATTCCAAGGGCCCATGACTGACAGGGGCCCCAAAAAATAAGTAAAAATTGATATAAAGCTATTAAACCATCATCATTCAGTGTTTATGTGTGTATAAATATCCATATTGACCGACCACCCCTCTGTATCTGCATGAAATGGTTTGTTCCTGCCTTAGTGCCCTTGGTGCACGGTTCGTAGTTGCAGTCAGTAGATGCTGTAAATCCTCAATGTGAGGAGAGGGCAGATTTGGGTCGTGCATGCGTCACTTTGCGACGAGTAGCATACAAGATGCTAACGAGAGACTTC
>NC_045747.1:34492562-34493094 GCF_008692095.1 Etheostoma spectabile | reverse complement strand
ACACAGTAAAAATGGACCTACTTAATAACGTGGGTTCACTGCTGGCTACAAGCTAACATCACACACTACAAGGTTGTCAACAACCAGAGATAGCTACAACGCTTTGAAGAGTCAATTCGGTATGGTATTGCTAGCTGGTTTGGGAATTTAACAGTAAAATCTAAAAACCCAGATATTCGATCTGGTTATGACGGCAGGTAAGATGATGGGAACACCTGCACCCCCCAACCCTCAGGAGCTTTTTGATCAGGCAACAACCAGGCCGGCTAAGACCATCCTGTCTAACTCTCACATGGTGTTAGGACAGTTTGAGCTGTAAAACTCAGGGAAGAGGGACAGGGTCCTCTGGGTCAATATAAAAGGTCTAACTCAGGGATGAGGGACAGGGTCCTCTGGGTCAATATAACAGGTCTAACACAAGGACGAGGGACAGGGTCCTCTGGGTAAATATAACAAGTAGAACTCAGGGAAGAAGGACAGGGTCCTCTGGGTAAATATAACAGGTCTAACTCAGGGAAGAGGGACAGGGTCC
>NC_045747.1:34478137-34492537 GCF_008692095.1 Etheostoma spectabile | reverse complement strand
CCCCAGATGACCCTGTCCTCTCCCTGAGTTCACTTGTTATATTTACCCGAGGACCTGTCCCGCGTCCTTGTGTTAGACTGTTATATTGACCCAGAGGACCCTCCCTCATCCCTGAGTTAGACCTTTATATTGACCCAGAGGACCCTGTCCCTCTTCCCAGAGTGAGTTTACAGCTCAAACTGTCCTAACACCATGTGAGAGTTAGACAGGATGTCTTAGCCGGCCTGGTTGTTGCCTGATCAAAAGCTCCTGAGGGTGGGGGGGGTGCAGGTGTTCCCATCCTTACCTCCGTCATAACAGATCGAATATCGGGTTTTTAGATTTACTGTTAAATCCCAAACCAGACTAGCAATACCATACCGAATTGACTCTTCAAAGCGTTGTAGCTATCTCTGGTTGTTGACAACCTTGTAGTGTGTGATGTTAGCTTGTAGCCAGCAGTGAACCACGTTCTTAGTAGGTCCATTTTGACTGTGTTGACATTACAGAAGTCTCTCGTTAGCATCTGTATGCTACTCGTCGCAAAGGACGCCAGCACGACCAATACTGCCTTCCTCACATTGAGGATACTTAAGCTCTACTGACTGCACTACGAACCGTGCACCAAGGGCATAAGGCAGAACAACCATTTCATGCAGATACAGAGGGGGGGTCGTCATCTATGGATATTTATACACACATAACACTGAATGATGATGGTTTAATAGCTTTATATCAATTTTACTTATTTTTGGGGCCCCTGTCAGTCAGGGCCCTTGGAATTAACTAACAGTCCTAATTTTTCCAGCCTTATGACACCCTGGTTCCCCCACTAAAGTCACCACCAGCAAGCCTTTGCTACCACATACTGATTATTGATCATACACAATGTTAACCAGAACTTCCTGGACTCAACTATACTGAACAGTAGGTGGATTACACCACTGCAGTTTGGTCTCAGGGTGTTGGGGGTGCAGAGCGGAATTTATCTTGTGTTTCTATCAGGGGTCTGGAAGAACCTGAACCCAGCTGTGTGTCCATGACAGATGACCGGTCAGGTAACCTTAAACTTCCAAGATGGACGCCACTCTATGATCAAAGGTGAAGATTTCAAACTGATACCCAGCAGGACTAGTAACGGGGACCACTACAGGGAGTCCTCTGATTCACTGTTAACATCCAAACATCACTTCATGGACCTTACCTTGTGGTGTCTCTGTGTGGACAGACATGTATGTGAGCTAATTCATTCCTGATTCTCCACAGAGGGGACCAGGAGAGCCAAGGGTCCGCATGGTCAGTCTGCCCAGCAGCATCAAACCCACCATGGACTCCATCTTTATGGTCTGGACATGGACAACAACTACTTTTACATCTATTTCGTCCAACATGGATCTGATGTGTGATATGATTTCACTTTGATTTGGTCATTCTATCATCTTCTGTTCCAGCTGTGGAGGACAACATCGTCACTTTTGTGAAGAAACGAAAAGCCGAAGAAGAAAAGGTTCTGAGTCCAGATTACCCAGAATGCTTAGAGAGTCAGAGAAAGGATGAGGAGGTGTTGGACGGTGAGGATGAGGAGCAGAGGAGGAGCAGCAGAGAGGCATTTCTGAAGATCACACTGCACTTCCTGAGGAGAATGAAGCAGGAGGAGTTGGCTGACCGTCTGCAGAGCAGTAAGAGGATTTCTCTAAAGAGTTAACATGCTGGATGAACGGGATATTTGTCTCAATATAGTTAACAAAATATATTCTGTACTCATTCTCTGAGGAAATGTGAACCATGTTCTTTGTCTGAATGATCTTCTTTGTTGTGTTCATTCAGGAAGTTATCGTGGAGTTTGTCAGCGACACTCAATCTAACCAGCAGAAACGTTCCAGTGTATGTTTGAGGGGATTGCTAAAGCAGGAAACCCAACCCTGCGAATAGATGTTCACAGAGATCTAACCCATGGAGGGAGGGGGGCTGCCAGAGGTCAATGATGGAACATGAGGTCAGACAGATTGAAACGCATCTGGAAACCAGACAGACCAGAAACAACCATCAGCAAGAAGACATCTTTCAAAACCCCCCTGGAGAGAGGAACCAATCAGAACCGTGATGACAAAGGGAGTGGCTGGCATCGGGAAAAACAGTCTTAACACAGAAGTCACTCTGGACTGGGCTGAAGGCAAAGCCAACCACTGACACCATTCACATTCCATTCACCTTCAGAGAGTCTGAATGTTCTGAAAGAGAGAAAGTTCAGCTGGTGGAATTGTTTGATTACTTCTTTAGTGAAACCAAAGAAGCGGAATCTGCAGGTTTGAAGAGGGGTCTCATCTTGACGGGGTCTGATGAGTGTCGACCCTTGGACTCCTCAATCACGTGAGATCCTGACGGATGTTACAGAGTAAACTCAGTGGGTGTGCTGATTGACAAACCTCATCAAGGGGAAACTGCCTCTCCTGACTCGCCTGATGGTATCACCACACGACACTGCAGCAGCCATCACCCCCTGGGATCGGTGTTGACAGGTGACAGAGGTCAGTAGGGTTCTACGACGCCCAAAGGTAGGTGTACTTCAGGAAGAGATTCAGAGATGAGGAGGCAGCTCAGCCGATAGATCCCCAACTCAAGAAGATTCACCGCCCTACCACTCATGTGTCACAATCCCAGTCTGTCTGTGGATCAATGCTACAGTTCTGGAGGACGTGTTGAATACAGAGATGAGGATGAGGGAGAGCTGCCCATAGACCCTCGACTGATATGACATCCCTTCACGGTGGTCGCTTCCAAAGTGAAGACATGCAAGTATGATGGAGGCTGAGCCAGACCTCACTGAATAAAAAACAACCGGTAGATGATCACGTCTCTGGAAAAGTGCTTTGAGAGCTGCAGAAAGGCCAAAATGATCTTCTAATGAATCAGACGAAAGAGTGTGGGCATCGATATCATAGCAGCTCATTGGTCTCAGGAGGTGTTCCCAGATCTTTAAGAGGAGCGAGGACTGTACAGGACAAGGGTGTTCAGCTTCGTCCATCTGAGTGTCATGGAGTTCATGGTCTGCTCTTCATTCCATCTGACCTTCATTCAATCTGGAGTCACCTGCTGGCGCGTAAGGAACAAAAAACATCCAGCTTATAAAGAATCTTCAGAGAGGGAAAACAAAAATGTTCTACCAGAGTGGTTGACATGGCCTTACAGAGTCCTGATGGACACCTGGACTTGTTTCCTCCGCTTCCTCCTGGGTCTTTCACTTCAGACCAATACAGAGTCTCCTAACGAGGTTGATGACACAGACAGGAAGTAGATCAACGAGACCAATCAGAGAAACGTGATACATTCAAGAAGAAGATCCGTGAGATATGCTGCAGAGAAGCATCAATATGTTCCACTGTCTCAATGAAATGAAATGATGGTTCTCTACGTGGAGGAGTCCAACATCCTGATTCAGGACGTCCTCCACAGATAACTGTCTCCTGCTCAGTTGGCACGCTCTGGTCGTCATCTTACTGTCATCAGAAGAAATCTGGAGGTGTTGACCTGAAAAATATTTCAGCTTCAGAGGAGGCTCTTCTGGAGCTGCTGCCGGGTGGTCCAAGCCTCCAACAACAGTCTGTCAAGCGATGCCACACAGCAGAGTTTCATAATTCGAGAGAATAGTAGTGTAATTGTTTTCGTCATCATTTTTAATTTTTACTTTCAGACTGATGTGGCTGTACCTGTCAGAGAGAAGCTGTGGAGCTCTTCCTCAGTGTCTCAGTCACATTCCTCTAGTCTGAGGCAGCTGGAACTAGTACATCCAACACCTGCAGGATTCAGGAGTGAAGCTGGGTCTCCGGACTGAAAGAGTCCCACCTGTCAGACTGGAAACTCTCAAGTTAGTGTCTGTTATTTCAAAAATTATGACTCTCTAACGTGTTTTATTTGTATTATTTTATTGATAATTAAAGGACTGGCTGAATATTTTCTTTCAACTGAGTGGTGAACCTGTCAGGAGAGAAGCTGTGAAGCTCTGTCTCAGTTTCTCATCCCCAGTCCTCTAGTGGCTAGAGAGCTGGACCTGAGTAACAAGGACCTGAGGATTATAGAGGAGTGGTGTCAGATGGAACCTGAAGGTCGCCACTGTAGACTGGAAACTCTCAGGTTAGGTACTGCTCTTTAAACACACCTGAACAATACATGCTTTTCTCGCCGAATCTTTACCCCCAAAAGGAATGATTGAGGTCATTGGAAAAGGTAACCACTCGTCAATGTTTTTTCCTAGTTCTCATTGTGAACTAGGCCTATACTGACACAGAGCTAAAGAGGTTAGAAAAAAACTACTGTAAGCAATTAATGAGGCAACATACAAAAACTAGTAACCTTGCCACATGTCTCAACTTAATACAGAAAAAAACACCAGAAGACAAAGTGCTCAGACATGGATTTTATAACGAATTTATTTCTACAGATATGTCGTGCATGTTTTCTTATTTCCTTTTTAGAAAAATAGCCCCCAAAAAGGGAAAAATACACAACTTCGCAAAAACAAAAACACTTCCACATCACTCACACACAAACTTGAAATATCTACCTACTAAAATGTATTGAAATACATAGTTATAAAATGATGAATGGGTGAAATGAATTAGAGGCCTATTTTTGCTTTGACACAGTTGTAGCCAGCACAGGGTTAAAATTTCTGGGCAGTTTGGTATCAATTACGCCTTCCATTGGCTCATAAAAATGGAAGCGCGTGTGGACACATTTAGGTTTAACTGGAAGGAAATAGAAGGAATGATCTTTCCCAGTTGGCCACAACGAACGGTGGGACCATGCAAAAGTTGGCTTCTTCAGGAAATTTTGGCAGCCACAGACTGCAATGGAATGTGTTGACGTACAGAATCTGCGGTGTGCGATGTAACTTTTGGCCCGCCAAGGGGATAAATGTGATGACGATATAGATTTTCCCTTGTCGAAACTAAGCCAGAAACTACAAGATGTGAGGGGGACCAGCTAATTTTGTATTACATAGCTTGTATGTTGTATGTTTCTTACGTCCATAACATGTAACACCGCCAGAGTCATCCTATGCTTTGCGTGTGTGACTTAATGTAATTCCTGAGACTAAGCTTCTCATGAATGTACTGCTTGAGAGTGTTTTGAAGATTTATATGCTTCAATTATGAGTGAAGAAACGTGTTGCCGGGAACAAATATCGGAACAGGTGCAATCTAACTTTTTATCTGATGCTGATTAAATTGGGTAACATCTTGTAGCAGAAAGAGTTAGGTGACCTCAGCACTACCAACCAGCATGTCTTGGTTCACGGCACGTTAAACTTGACTTGATATAGCGTTTTGGTAATGAACAATTTTTATTTTTTGAATTTTACCCACTTGAATTATATCACAGTTCAATATGAGGGTTCTATCCCAACTATGGTTGAATAGACTGTGCAGAATTACTGTGTGTGTTGTTGTTTGGGGTGTTGTGTGTGTGTGTTGTGTGTGTGTTGTGGTGTGTGTGTGTGTGTGGCGTGTGGTGTGTGTGTGTGTGGTGTGTGTGTGTGTGTTGGTGTAGAGTGTGGCTGTCAGGTGTCTGGTATCAGAGGAGAGGCTGTAGTTTCTGGTCTCAGCTCTGAAGTGCTCAAACCCCTCCCATCTGAGAGTGTGGACCTGAGCTAAAATCCTCCCAGGAGACTCAGGAGGAGTGAAGAGCTTCTGTCAGCTGGACTTAAGACCCCCTGGAGACTGGACACTTCAGGTATGCAGATGGAACAACTGTCCCTCGGTTTCCAACGATGAACTCTGTCTGGTTCATGGTTTACTGGAGGTTGAGGCCATTTTAGAATTTTCTGTCTGTCTCTTAAGCCGTGATAGCACAGGAACATCAATGGACTCAGCCAACCCAAACAAGAGGAAAAGAAAGTAATAATAAGAAAACGTTGTTGCACTGCTAAATCTTAACATAACTAACACATGAATGGTGTTTTAACTTGTATGTGGGGGCAGGCCTAAACACCTCACGCACTCTGACCAGACCCCAAGATAGGGCTCTAATGAGGTGAATAAGTGTCACATGTACATGAAAGCACAGAGATAATTCAAATACTACACATGTTTGAGAAATTGACTACACTGGGGAGAATATTTGAGACCCTTTTTATATTTTGAATGTGTCACATACAGTATTTTCCTTTAACATAAATAATCTACTATTTTCAAAATACATTGATGTATTGTTATGCGTTCTACTATACACTATTAATTTTATTATCAAGTTGGTATTAGGATTAGATGGTCTTTTGTATTAGGGTCATGTAGGCTAGTGATTTTGGTCATCCCATAGAGGGACAAGTCCCCTGATCAATACAAGTAATACTGTTGTGCTGCATGGAAAGAAGTGGATATTACATTTATTTGTCATTCATAGTGTGATTTTGGGCCGGGGGGGGTTGTAAGGGCGTACCCACAGTGAGTTAAGGTGTATGAAGTTGATTCTGACTTTGTTTCTTCCTGCAGGACGGACCAGGTGGACCACAAGACTGAGACATGGTCTGAGGACAGTGTGAGTGTGTTTAAGTGTGAGAGCCAGCTAGATGTTTTTTTCACATCGTGGTCCTGGTCAAGAAAACCAGCCTTTAAAGCCAGTTGGTGGACCCACATACCCTCTGATTCTTCACACTAGTGTCCTTTGAGATTTGATGTGTCAAGGTTTGAACTTTGTGCTAAATGTAGCCCTTGGGGGGGGGGGTGGGGGGGAGGGGGGGGGGGGGGGGGGGGGGGGGGGTAAATATAACAGGTCTAACTCAGGGACGAGGGACAGGGTCCTCTGGGTAAATATAACAAGTAGAACTCAGGGAAGAGGGACAGGGTCCTCTGGGTAAATATAACAGGTCTAACTCAGGGACGAGGGACAGGGTCCTCTGGGTCAATATAACAGGTCTAACTCAGGGAAGAGGGACAGGGTCCTCTGGGTAAATGTAACAGGTCTAACTCAGGGACGAGGGACAGGGTCCTCTGGGTAAATATAACAGGTAGAACTCAGGGAAATCTAGCTGCCTGGTGGCCTGGTTAGAAGATAAACTACATTTAGTTGTCTCAGTACCTGTCCTCTGTGTTAGGACAATAATTGAATCTAATAAAAAGAGGAAGAGATGTGGTGTCAGAGCAGTGAGTTTCAGCTGAGAGTCCTTTTTTTATTTCTACCTTTAAAGTTATGTATTGTCAAATGTACAATTCCTATGAAGCAGTAAATATTGCAGGATAGTTTAAATATATCCTCTTTACCCACACTTGAAAATACATGCTTTTCTTGCTGAAATGTTTTACCCAAAAAAAAGTGATGCAGTTCCACATCCTTTGGCCCTCTGAGATGACCCTTCCCTCATTGGGAAGTTAACACTCTCAAGTTTTAGCTTCTAGTGTCAGTGTGACACTAGGCCTTACTGACAAAGAGCTACAGAGGATAGAACAGAGAATTTCTATTTGCGTCCATGTAAATCATCTGTAAAATGATTAAGAAACACTACTGTAAGCATATTACATGGGCTATATACAAAGGTAGTACCATAGCCACATGTCTCAACTTAATATTGAAAAAAATCCAGAAGAAAAACGCTCAGAAAATGGATATTTTATGAAGTTATTTCTACAGATATGTCTGTGCGTTTTTTTTAATTTCCTTTAAGAAAAAAACTAAAAAAAGTGCAAAATACAAAATTTCTTAAATAAAAACACATCCACATCACTCACACACATACCTGAAATAACTATATACATACAATCATTGAATGAAATGAAATTTAATGAAATAAATCATTATAAATTGATGAAATGCAATAACTAAGGCCTTATTTTTTACTTTGACACAGCCATCACAGGGTTAAAATTTTCTGGTCAGGTTTGGTATCAATCAATTCGCCTTCCTATTGGCTAGAGACGCTGCTTTGATAACATCTAGTTTTAACTGGAAGGAATAGCTGTCAATCTTTCCCACGCTGGTCCTCCCTGAACTCTGCGACATGATTGGCTTCTATTAGGGACAGTTTGGGTTACAGTAGAACGATTGGCTGACACGACCTGTCAATCAAATCCTTAGACGGCAGAAAATCCGCCGGTGTGCTCAGTAACAGTGTAGCAGCCCCGGGGTGAAGAAAGAAGCGATCACAACCCAGAAATGATTAACTGTTTTAGCTTTCTGTCCGGTAAAACTCGGCAAGAACCTACAAGATTGTGAGGGGACCAGCTCGGTTTGGCTTAAATGGCTTGGATGGTCTAATTCCTTGGATTGTAAGCAATGTAGGAAAAAAAAGTTTTGGCAATCTTTTGACGCCGTGAATAAAGACACGAGGAAAAAGGTAGGGATGTACACTCCACTAGCGGCACAGAATCTTTCTGTATTTCTTTACTTCATAACAGGATTATAAATATAACTAAGTCATACTATGCTTTTTGTGTGAGCTTAGTGGAATCATGAGACTTTAAGCTTTCAATCGATGTGCTGCATGAGCGTGTTTATGAAGATTTAATGCTTGCAATCTATGAGTGGAGACAACGTTTTCTCTTAAGTGGAGAAACGGTCCCGTCAGAGGGATGGCGTCGGTAAAGACAATATTATGTTTGTAGTAGACAGGTGTACAGTAACTGCAAAATGAACAGCTTGAATGAACTTTACTTCAAAATGTAACTTCTGCTCACCTTTGATCAGCAGAGAGGCGTCCATCTTTGAAAGATATAATAAGAGGCATAGACCGGTCACTCTTCAAGGACACACAGCTGGGTTCAGGTCTGGGTTCGGGTGCAGGTACAAATCCAAGTCTGAGTCTGAGTCTGGATCTGGGTCTGGGTCCAGGTTCAGGTGAGGGTACAGATCCAGGTCTGAGTCTGGATCTGCGTCTGGGTCCAGGTCCATGCTGCGTCTCTGGGCTGAAACCCAACACACACAGAGCTCTGAGTGTGAACGATGATGATGATGATGATGATGATGGAGTGATCTGAGTGGTGGACAGGTAGAGATGGTCCTCTCACCTCTGAGCTTTGGTCGTCCTCAACTACGACAAGAGATGGATCACATCACTCCAGTTCTGAAGCTTTACAATGGATTACTGTGTCTCAAAGAATTTGATGTCAAAGGACTCTGGCTAGTTTAGAAATCTTAACAGGTTAGGTCCAAAATACATTTCGGATCTGCTACGGACACTATGACCCCCAGACCCTCAGGGCATAGGGACAGGTCTACTTCTGTACAGCGTCAGAACTAAAAGGGGAAGCAGCTTTCAGTATTATATGCTCCTAAATCTGGAAATAAAAACTCCCCGAAAACCTGTAGATCCGCGGCTACCTCTCAGTCTTTAAATCAAGGGAAGACCGTTCTTTTGAGGCTGCCTGTATTTAAATAAGCTCAGTTATTAAAAAAAAATTTTATGCTGCACTGTAACTTTATGCTTGTGTTTTATGTGTCTAATGTTTCAATTTGTTTTTAACTGTCTATCATGTGTTTTCTCGTTTTTAATGCTAGGATTTTTAAGAGACTGTGTGTACCTGGTTTTATCTGTTTAACTGATTTTGTGCTGCAAGCAATTGAATTGCCCGGTTGATGGAAATGGCTATACCACGATAAAGCTGCTTGCAGGCCTACTCAATGATGAAGGTGCTGTGAGGCAAAAGGACTCTCACCTCCTTTCTCTCTTTCCCCCTTGCTCTCCATTCATCAATCTCTTTCTTCTCCAACCCCCTCCTGTAAACTTTTCTCATTGTTCCACCATGACTAATAGCCAACCCACCTTTAGACTGAATGTGATCTTTGGTTGTTTCTACAGCTAGGACTGCGAAAGACACAGAGTAATATTCTTTTCTTATAGAAACAGTAGAAAACCGGAGCAAGATAACACGAGATAGAAAGCTGTGTGGGTGTTGAAAGAGGCTGCTGTCATTAAGGGGAGACTCTATCAACATACAACAGGAAAACTTCACCAGCTCATTACTAACATAACACGAGGAGTGGATTCCAGGTTCTCGACCCCCCCCCCCCCCCCCCCCCACCCCCCTGTGTTTCAACATGACATGGAGCCTTATATAATGCTAACGTTTGGTGAATAACGGAGACATTACAGACACAAATGGACAAAGTGAACCAGATGAATGGGTTTCTTCTACTGTCTGGAAGAAGACATGTTGTGGAAGATAAAAAGCCCAAACTCTCCTCCAAGCTGCTGACCAATGAGAGGACACATGAACACAAACACATCCACCACTAGAGGAAGATGGGTCAAATAAAGAGGGAAAGGATGGAGGATTGATAATAGCAGGTGAGAGTTCATCCTCAGCTGTTGTCTCTCTGTGTTGACCCCCCCCCCCCCACTACAATCTAAGAGTCCTGACAGACCCGATCAGAGCCAAACGCTTCTCTTCTCTCTTCTCCTTGTCTTTCTCTGGAATGCTCACACAGGCGGCCATCTTGTCTCCCAGCTTTAAACAATCACACGTTCACCATCAATTCAACCGTTTGTCCAACCACAACAATCAAAGACGTCATCTCGACCAATCACAGCTCCACTTACTGAACTTTCAGCCATGGACTTCATCAGTGTGCAGCTCTCTTCTGTCCTCAGCAGGTCTGTGGAGAAAAGGAGCTTCAACTTCAACTTCCACAGACAAAGTGGAGTGACGCAGTTTCTTATCATTAACCAGGGTGTGTGTGTGTGTGTGTGTGTGTGTGTCCTCATTTGTGTCGCTTCATTATGAAAGTATGCATTCTGACTGGTTGGACCACTAGTGGAGCCAGAAAAAAAAACTATGTGGGTGTGTATCAGATAAACTGGGTGTGTCCAAGTTGATGGACCAAAAGGGACCAAACATTTTTTTTAAATGTCAGAAGTGTGAAAAAAAGGCGACAAAAAGTAAGAAAAAGTTTTAAAAAATCAATAAAAAGCTTCAACAAAAGTGTTGATTTTCCATTTTGACGGGAAGACAACTCGAGGGTTAAACTGCCCGTTGCTGGTCTGAGATCAGCAGCTGTTGATCAGATGTTTCCAGTACACACATTCGGTGGAACTACTTTTCATAAAATAAGAGAAAGTTTCCCAGGAGCCTCCAGTTGGTTCGTTTTAAACGCGGGACCAACAGCCACGATCAGGTGGACCATGGGGGGGGGGGGGGGGGGGGGGGTGGGAAGCTGCCTTCTCGGGCTTGGCAGTGGTCATGCGGAGAAACTTAACGGGTGGTCAAGTCCACAGCGGCGGTACTCACAGAAGGACCAGAACCAGAGCCGTTCAAAAAGTGGGCGCTCCCGTGGAGCATTGACGGGAATCAATGAAAAATCCACATGTATGGAAAACAAGGTGGAACACCAATCCTCATCTGGACTCGGCTTAATGGGGCAGCAGCGCTTTAAGATGCCGAAGGTAGCTCAGATTGATCTGGATTAAATGATAAATTAGTATATAAGTATACTCTCATTTAATTCACTACGTATGTTAAGTCTGACCCGAGCCTACCCCAAATGCAGAGATGCGAGCACGGCAGGCAGCGGGGGGGGGTGGAGGGCGGGGGCACACATTCGCTCAAAGTCAAAGTCCATGGTAACATCCACCTAACTTGATATATGCCTCCTTTAGGCAGTATTATCAGGAGCACTCCATAAACATTCATTGGTTGCAGCATGATACTCAGCTTTATATGATCCACAAGCAGGAAACTAATCAGTGAGCTAAACTTCAAAATGTGCCTTCGAGGATATTAAAACATGGATGACCTGTAATTTTGAATGTTAAAACTCAGATAAAATGAAGGTTATTGCACTGGGCCCAACACCTCCGTGACGAATTATACAAAGAGCTAGTTACGTCTGGATGCACCACCATTGCTCCAGCAAAACCCTGGCCTCCGCCACACCTGGCCGCCAGCACCACCTGGCACCAGCACCACCCGGACCCCACATCACACGGCACCAGCACACCCTGATCCGCCACGCACCACAGGCCTCCAGCACCACCTGGCCTCCTTGCACCACCCTGGCCTCCAGCCACCACCCGGGCCCCATCACCACCCGGGACTCCCGCACACCCTGGCCTCCAGCCCCACCCTGGCCCTACAGCACCACTGGGCCCCCAGCAAACTGGGCCAGCTCACCCTGGCTCCAGCATCACCTGGCCCCAGCATACCAGGGCTCCAGAACCACCCTGGCTTCAGCACCACCTGACCTCCGCATCCATGGCCTCAGCACCACCTTGGCCTCCAGCACCACGTGAGGATTTTCTTGGAGTTATCTTTGATCAGGACTCTCTTTTAATTTCCCACTTTAAAGAAAATTTCAAGGATCGCCTTTTTTCACCCTACTAATAGTGCAAAAAACAGGAATATCCTGTCTTAACAATGTGCAGAAAATAGTCCAGCATTGTTAATCTAGGTGGATTAAGGCGATCTTTGTAATAGGTGGCTCGAAGAGTCCATAAAGGCTTCTTCAGTGATCAGAACTGCTGCAGCACGCTGTCTGACAGGAACCAGGAAAAGAGATCACGTTTCTCCATGTTTTAATTCTCTGCATTGGCTTCCTGTAAATTTAGAATAGAATTTAAAATCTTCTTTCACCTACAAAGTCTTCATGGTCAGGCTCCATCTTCTCTTAAAGACGATCCTAGTACTACAACCCTACACACGCAGCACTACGCTCCCAGAATGCAGGGATTGATGGTGGTTCATAGAGTCTCTAAAAGTAGGAACGGGAGAAGAGCGTTCAGCTATCAGGCTCTCTCTGTGGAACCACGATTCCCGTTCTGGGCCAGGGGACCAGAGGTCAGCTATCAGGATCCTCTCATGTGGAAGCAGCGTTCCAGTTGGGTTGGGAGGCAGACCACCGTCTCCACATTTAAGAGTAGGCTTAAGGAATTCCCTCTGTTGATAAGGTGTTATGTTAGGGTAGGGAATGAATTGAATGTTGTTAGGGAGTGAGGGTCGCAGCGTCCGCTAAAACCCGGCCTGCAGGTAATGAAACTAAAGGGAGACTGGGCATACAGCCCGATCCTTGGGGAGAGTTCTAGCACGACAAGGCGTCCTCTCTTTACCCTGTCTTCTCTGGTTTGCTGTAATAGTTTTAGACAGCTGGGGACTGAGACTTCTCTCTATCTTCCTATCTTCCATTTATTTGCACCAGTCTGAAATGCGTGTTAATAACCTAGTTCTACATGGTACTAAACTAGTACTAAACTAGTTGCTAACATGTACTAACCTTTAATAACCTAGTTACTAACTTGTTAATAACCTTGTTACTAACATAGATACTACCTAGATACTAACTGGTGCTAACCTAGTTACTAACATTGTTACTACCCTAGTTACGAAACCTAGGTACAAAAAGTGTACTAAATAGTAGAACTAGTTACTAACTTGTTACTAACCTGTTACAAACTAGTAATAACCAGTTACTAACCTTGTTTAATACCTAGTTTACTAACCAGATATAACCCTAGATACTAACCTAGTACTACCGTTACTAACTTGTATACTAACCGAGTATAACCTTAGTTACAACTAGTTAATAACACACAGTGTACGAACCTAGTTACTAAACCTAGTTACAACATAGTACGAACCTAGCTCTGGGAGCCGTATGCTCTTTTGTCACAGCCTGTCACTCGATCAGGGGATCCTCCTAAAATCACTGGTAGCAGCTGTTGCATGGTCCCTGCCATGTTCTGCGGTGCATGTTAATATGCTACACTCTGCCCCCGGTGCCAGCTACGTGTGCTACCGTCCTGCTACGTCATGCTACAGTCTGCACGTCCTGCTATGTCTGCTACATCCTGGCTACGTCCTGCTATGGTCCGTACCTCTGCTTATGTCCTGATACGTCTGCTACGTCTGCTACGGCTGCTACGTCTGCTGTGCCGGTGTAAGGCACACCAAGCGTCTGCTATGCAGACTACTACAAAGAACTGACTACCAAAACTACTAATTTGTTTATTTTTGTTATTTCCACTAACACGACCGGCGCGTCAGACACGCCTACCAAGAGCCTGGGTCTGGGTTGGCCTGGGTCTGGGTTATAGGCTGGGTTGGGGTGGGCCTGGGTCTGGGTCTGTCCCAGTTTCTGCTAAAAGGAAGTGTTCTCTCCACTGGGGCCCTGTTGCTGCTGTTCTGGAGGAAAAACTACAAGAAACTTGTTGGTTCTTGTAAATTCTGGAGTGTGGTCTAGACCTGCCGATCTTAAAGGTCTTGAGATAACTCTTGGATAAATGGATACTATAAATAAAGTGAATTGAAGTTAATTTATATTATTTACAAAGCAACTTATCTTATTTCATGCTACCAATCCCAAACACACACACTACACCACCACAACACATTATTTACATCAGGCTTCTGTCCAACGTCCTAAGTGGAACTTTCTCCCCAATGTGACTCTAGACTATCAAATGATTTCCTATATTTTAGAAGACCAGGAGAAACGGAT
>NC_045747.1:34477080-34478112 GCF_008692095.1 Etheostoma spectabile | reverse complement strand
TGGCTGTCATGGTCCCCACAGAGGGGGGTTAGGGGGAGGGACCCCCCCTCTCTGTCCTCACACTGACTCAGCAGAGTCCACACCTTCATCTGGAGAGGAAACACTGAGAGCAGCAGTCCAATCATCATCAGACACATCTCACTCATTCATCCCTCACACTCATTTCTCCTGGAAAAAAGCCAAATAGCAGCGAGGTCCTCTATTGGCTGCTTCTCTGATCATATCAGTGTCAGTTGAATCCTGGCTCGTTGGACTGTTGCTCAGACTAAAGAAGCAGTTAGAAAACATGATGAACTCTGGGAACTACTGAGGCCTTTTCTCATCACATGATCCCATTTCATTCACTCAACACAGAGACCTGATCAACACATGGATCAATAGTGGTTTGTTATTGGACAGAGAAGATGCTGCTGGTTCTCATTGGTCAGTGGTGAGGACGAATCAGAGCGGAGGAAGCTGCCACCAGCTGCTCTACTTCTATCAGTCCACTAGATGGCCTCATGGAGCTGTTTGGAGGATTTTACTGCTTCATGGGAATCAGAGCTGGATGTCACCAGAGAATGTCTAATAAAGGGAGAACGTCTACTCTGGGGAAACTTCCGGGTTGGAACAATGGGGCTTAATAGGGAGTGAGATAGGGAGTGAGCAGGCTCTCCGTAGACAGCTCTGTTGTTACTTTCTGTGGTGGCCATCTTTTGACTGGAGGTCCTCACACTAGGCTCGTTGGAGATGAACTGCGTCTCGCCTGTAAAGTGGACGAGAGCCGGCGGGGGGAGGGGTCTTTCCATGGGACTCTGTCCCCCGGGGCAGCAGAGTGAGTTTACCAGACCCAGTTGGTGCCCTGGCTTAAAAAGTCTTAGTTTCTCCTCCGCCCCCCCCCCACAGAGACTAAAACTCCCTTAGGATTCTAAACCTGGTCCACTTCTTCATTAGCACTTTCTCCTGTAACCTGGTCGACTCTTTCAAGATCTCTCTCCATCTTAAATGTCTCAGGTTAAAACTCGGTTGACTCTTTCACATCTCATAAACAAC
>NC_045747.1:34476881-34477068 GCF_008692095.1 Etheostoma spectabile | reverse complement strand
TTACTCCGTCGACTCTTTCACCAACTAATGACTTTAAGATTTAACAGGTTTAACCGGCAGTCTCAAATGGACTTCTAAATCAGGGCACGCCACTCAAACGCAAGATCCCCGGGTCCCCCGTCCCGGTCTGCCTAGGACCCTCTTTCAGGCTTTTAAGCTCCACACATCCAGGACCAGCATATGCAAT
>NC_045747.1:34476662-34476789 GCF_008692095.1 Etheostoma spectabile | reverse complement strand
AACAGTGATGCTAAAGCTGACAACCAATCCAGTTTCTTGTGTTCTTTCAGGTATATTACAGTTTAGGTTTTACTACTGGCTCTAACATGAAATTAGCAAAATCCCAGGAACATGGTTCATGAAATGA
>NC_045747.1:34476531-34476652 GCF_008692095.1 Etheostoma spectabile | reverse complement strand
CAAAGTGGAGACATCACATATACACATACGTCCATCATATGTCGTTCAATCTAGTTAAACAACAAAGAAAAACTATTTGTTAATTAACATCAAGCTAAGCTATATGCTAGCTCCATATGCT
>NC_045747.1:34476143-34476294 GCF_008692095.1 Etheostoma spectabile | reverse complement strand
GGGGGGGGTCATTTCATTGGTCAACACTACAGCTGGCATACTGTTTAAAAGAAAGGATCCAAGGCACTCTTCTTGGGAAACAATTACAAAGCCCTTATTGCAATGGCTATTTCATATCAACATCTTCCATTACTAATAGAACTGGGTAGCA
>NC_045747.1:34475402-34475549 GCF_008692095.1 Etheostoma spectabile | reverse complement strand
CAACACAATCCAGCCTGGTCTCCCAGACCTGTTCCCACGCATTACGTGGTGGTGGCCCGTAGTATGAAAGCCCGAAAATCTGCATCGGGAATTTGGTTGGGGGGGGGATGGGTCAAACAACACTGGAGTTTAACCCAGGAGACCGGG
>NC_045747.1:34475183-34475392 GCF_008692095.1 Etheostoma spectabile | reverse complement strand
TCGTGTCCCGCATGTCACGATTCCTGAACCCAACCCGTTGTTCTCCTTAACGTAAGAGGCCGTGTTAATTTCAAGGAATTCTTCCTTTAAACAAAAGTCATTTTATCGATTGGCTTGTTTTTAAATCTGCAGAGAACTAACCAGTCGTGTTCGACTAAACAAGTGAAAGTTTGGGATTGGGTGTGAAAAGGAGCGTAGAGATAGATGGG
>NC_045747.1:34474949-34475157 GCF_008692095.1 Etheostoma spectabile | reverse complement strand
TTATAGGAAATAATTCTTCATGTTTGGTCTGGAGTGTGTGATGGTGAACAGACTGAACTCTGAACTGATCTTTAGTCAGGGTTTCTGTCCACAGGAGAGACTCTCAATCCTGCAGAGGACACAGAGACACTGAGGAACCAGGCCAGACTGTAAACCCAGGATAGAGAGTCTGAGTGAATGTGGTGTTGAAGGTGTGGAGGTGGATCAG
>NC_045747.1:34474701-34474907 GCF_008692095.1 Etheostoma spectabile | reverse complement strand
ACAGTCCACATACACTGCTACTCTGTTAGAGACAGAGGAGGACGGGAGGTCTGTTCTTCTGTTATTGTGCCGGACAGAGTAACGATCATCAGAGCTGAATAGACTCCAGGACTGATAATTATATCCAAATACACAGTCTTTACTGCTTCCTTTCCTGCTGATTCCTCTGTAACTCACTGATATATAAACCCCTCCTCTCCTCTCGA
>NC_045747.1:34474538-34474691 GCF_008692095.1 Etheostoma spectabile | reverse complement strand
TAACAGCGACCAGTCAGACCATCTCTACACAGCAGCTGAGGATTGGACTCAAACCTCTCTGGATGATCAGGATATGGCTGATCCTTTCCCACACGGGTCACCTTCCTGTTGTTGTCAGACAGTTTGAGTCCTCTGTATACTGTGTTTGTGTCC
>NC_045747.1:34474237-34474528 GCF_008692095.1 Etheostoma spectabile | reverse complement strand
CACAGACATCTGATGGAGAGAACAAGACACAATACAGCTGCAGGTTATCATCTGAGGACTTATTAACAACTTTACTGACAATTACTGGAAGAAAATCATTAAAATATTCATTACTTGGAGAGGCGTGATTGGGGGGAACGGCCTCCCTGATCTAAACCAGAGTGGTTGTCTGTTGTTGGACTTCTATGCTATTCATGGATTGTCCATAACAAACACCATGTTCGAACATAGGTATGCTCATAAGTGTACGTGGTACCAGAGCACCCTAGGCCAAAGGTCAATGATCGATTT
>NC_045747.1:34474038-34474196 GCF_008692095.1 Etheostoma spectabile | reverse complement strand
CTCGGGTGAAGAGAGGGGCAGAGCTGTCAACTGATCCCCATCTGGTGGTGAGTTGGGTAAGGGGATGGGGGAGGACTCTGGACAGACCTGGTAAGCCCAAACTTTCAACTCGCACCTCCGGCGGAGCTTTTCGGGCATCCCTGTGGAGGCTGGGGGCA
>NC_045747.1:34473748-34473869 GCF_008692095.1 Etheostoma spectabile | reverse complement strand
GGGATATGTTGTCTCGGAGGACTCCGGAGGCAGTTGCAGGGTACCGACGGGCCCGAAGACATGGAGAAGTTCGGAGAAGACATGGAAAAGGACTTTCGGTCGGCACCAAGGTGCTCCTGGA
>NC_045747.1:34473552-34473670 GCF_008692095.1 Etheostoma spectabile | reverse complement strand
CAACTGAGGAGGTAATAGAGCGGTGGATGGAGCACTTTGAGGAACTCCTAAATCCAGCTTACACGCCCTCTGTGGTAGAGGCAGAGCTGGAGGATGATGGGGGATTGTCGTCAATTTC
>NC_045747.1:34467925-34473305 GCF_008692095.1 Etheostoma spectabile | reverse complement strand
CCCTGGTAAAGTCTACTCCAAGGTGCTGGAAAGGAGGGTTAGGCCGATAGTCGAACCTGTGTGTTTTGTGGATCTGGAGAATGCGTGTGACCGGGTCCCCCGGGAGATACTGTGGGAGGTGCTGCGGGAGTATGGGGTGAGGGGGTGCAGGGGTCCCTTCTCAGGCCATCCAAGCCTGTGAAATGACCAAAGCGAGCGCTGTTCCCGGTTCTCCTCCGTAGGCAGTAAGTCGGAGCTCGTTCGGGCAGTTCTGGAGGGTCCGGCCTCCGCGCAGGGCTGCGCTTTGTCACGCAATCTCTGGTTTTGTAATATTTTTGACAAGGCTATCGAGGCGTAGTCGGGGCGGGGAGGGGTTGCAGTACGGTGGGCTCGGGATCTCATCGCTGCTTTTTGCAGATGATGTTGGTCCTGAGGCATCATCGGTCGTGTACTTCAGCACTCACTGGATCGGTTCGCAGCCTCGTGTATAAGCGGCTGGGATGAGGATCAGCACCTCTAATCTGAGGCCAGTGGTTCTCAGCAGGAAACCGTGGAGTGCTTTCTTCAGGTAGGGAGTGAGTCCTTACCTGCAAAAGTGAAGGATTTTAATTACCATTGGGTTTCCTTGTTCGCGAGTGAGGGGATCATGGATCGTGAGATGGTAGTAAGAATCGAGCAGTTGTGCCGGTATTACATTTCGGTTTATCGCACCGTGGACGAAAAGAGCGCTGAGCCGGGAAGGCAAAGCTTTTCGATCTACCCGGGCAATTTTCGTTCTTCCTACGCGCTCCCCTAACCATGTCATGAAGGCTGGGTCTGACCCAAAGAACGAGATTCAGGGTACAAGCGGCCGAAATGGGTTCCCCTCAGGAGGGGGGCTGGCGTCCTCCCTTAAGATCGGGTAGAAGCCCAGTCATCCGATGAGAGCTCGGAGTAGAGCCGCAGCTTGGTAAGGTATGCCTCCTGGGCGCCTTCCCTAGGGAGGTGTTCCAGGCACGTCGCTGGGGAGGTCCCCGGTGACGACCCGGCCTAGGTGGAGAAGAGTTATATCGCCAACCTGTGCCTGGGACCGCCTCTGAGCCCCCAGTGGAGCAGTTGATTTGGCTTCGTAAAAGGGAAGTTTGTGGTCCACTGCTGTAGCTAGTCTGCCCCCGCAACCGTGTCATCCCGGATAAGCGGTCGAAGATGGATGTATTTCTTTTTGAAGCTGTGAATGATGTTTAACCAACTTTAACTCTTCAACAATCCCAGTCCTTTGAACCTGAGATTCAGCATGTCAGGACCTTCTTCTTTATTTATCCTCGTTTGAATAAAAGAGAGAGGAGCAGAGAGGAGAGGAGAGAGAGAGAGAGCGAGAGAGAAGAGAGAGAAAAGAATTTAATATTTCCTGTGCTATATTGTTCAGATATTTTCCATGTGACACAGTTGTTCGCTGTATTTGTAAGCTGGGAGGAACCTGATTTTGCTTTAAGTTATTACAAGAGATCTATCGCTATTTATAACTGCTTTATGTTACAATAAAATGTGTTATTTAAAACAGAACTATCCTGATAAAATCGTGATCTGATATTGAGTGTTACATAAGCGGTGATTATGATTTTAGTCCATCATGGTGCAGCCCTGCTGCTTCTACTTACGTAGAACCGAGGCGATGGTAATTGATCGTGGGATAATCACGCTCATAACTTCGCCTGGCACCACACCACATCGCCACCTGTCCCGGTACTATAGAGGAGACTTCTTAAAAGCCCAATAGGCTATAACGGGAGTGTTTTATAAATGGGGGGGGGGGTGGGGGGGTGGGGGGGGGGGGGGGTGGGGGGGGGGGGGGGGTGGGGGGGGGGGGGGTTGGGTGTTGTGGGGGGTTGTGGGGGGGGGGTGAAGAACAAGCACTTTAACTACATATTATGTTGTTAGGGGACCTGCCTTCACTGAAAACCAATCACCTGTTATGAATGAGAAGGAGCTTGCTCGGGTTAAGGAGGTTGTGACAGCTGTGTCATCAAGGGTGAAAGTATGCCCCCCCCCACCCCCGCCATAGGGGGTCTGTACGTACTAACCCTTAGCCAAGTACCATGTCTTCTCTAAAATACTGCTGGTATCTGTGGAGTCGCTTCAAACATCTGATGCCTGCAAGGCCTAGAAGCATTATATTGAGACGTCAATTAAACGTGTTTAGTGGTGTTTCGGGCCCTTTCCCCCCCCCCCCCCTCCCCCCCCCCCCCAAAGAACCTGAACTTTTAGCACAAAGTTCAGACCTTTGAACATCAAATCTCAAAGTGAACTGAGTGTGAATGAACATCAGAGGGGTTGTGGGTCCGACCACTGGCTTAATCGGCTGGGTTTTTCATTGACCAGGACCAGAGTGAGAAACTCAGCTGGCTCTCATTACTTTAAACAGCACTCACACTTCCGTGCCCCATGTCTCAGTCTCGGTGGTCACCATGGTCCGTGCTGCAGGAAGAAACAAAGTAAACAACTTCATTCCACCTTCAACCACTGTGTGACGCTTACCCCACCACCCAATGTCAACTAGTGGAATGATTCTGTCATGATTGAATGGACCTCTGGGGATTGGTACCGACCCACGACAGCAGGTGAACCTCTAAGGGGAACAAGAACAAAAGGTAGCTATAATATTATGTTCTTCACCCCATTAAGCACCCCACAATCTCTAAATCCATCACGTATCATATACCAAAAGTGATTTCACTTGCTCCGTGTGAGAGCCGACCAGAAACTTTTAGTGGATAAGCGGGACAATAACTTAAGCCTACTTGACCATAACACAAAGGGCAGTCTTCAATAACTACTAACCAGTGAAATACCAATGTGACAATTCAACTATAAATGGGTCTCAACCTGATCCCTTTTAGATTATATTTCCCCTCGTTTATTGTTATCTCTCCCTCCTCTTCAATGTACCGTGACGCACTTATTCACCAATCACTATCCACCCTACTTGGAGCGTCAAGAGGTGCTTGTTTAGCTGCCACCCAATCAAAGTTTAGAAACACCATTCATAATGTTTGTGTTATTATTTATTCATTGCTAACAACATTTTTATTATCTCTTTCTTAATTGTTCTTGTTTAAATGGGGAAAGGAGCTGATTCTTTCTGTTTTCCTTGCTACACTGCTTAAGACAGACAGCAGAATTGAAAATTGCTCAAAAACCTCCATTAACCATGAACCCGTCAGAGATCATAGAGACAGAGGACAGTTGTTGTCATCTGTCCATACCTGCAGAGTGTCCAGTCTCCAGTGTGGGTCCTTAAGTCCAGCTGAACAGCAGCTTCACTCCTGAGTCTCTGGATGATTGTAGCTCAGGTCCAGCACTCTAGATGGGATGATGTTGGATCTCAGAGCCTTAGACCAGAGAATACAGCCTTCCCGAGACCAACAACCTGACAGATCCCCCAGAACACACACACACACACACACACACACACACACACACAACACACCACCACACACACACACACACACGACACACACAACACACACAAACACACCCCACACCCAGACACACACTCACACACACAGACACACACAAACACCCCAGCACACACACACCCAGAACACAGGGGTTCACCCACACACACACCACACACACACACACGTAATTCTTGCCTAGCCTGTTCACGGGTTGTGATAACCCTCAAATGACCTGGCTATATTTCCAGTGAGGTAAAGAGTTAAATAATCAATATGTGTGCCTATACAAAACGGTATTGTCATGTCAAGTTAATGGGACCGTGAACCAAGACATACGGTTGACAAGCTGCTGATCCGCTAACCCATTCAGTATCATATTGTTTACCACATTTGATACAAACTCATAAAAAAATTAAATTTGCATTGTTAAACAGAAGTACACTAACCTGAGAGTTTCCAGTCTGTCAGTTTGGACTTTTTAGTCCAGCTGACACCAGCTCACTCCTGAATCCTGCAGGTCATTGTTTACTCAGGTCCAGCTTCTCTCAGACTAGAGGCCCTGGGAGCTGAGAACTGAGCGACAGAGCGTCATACACAGCTTCTTCTCTCTGACAGGTTAGAGCCACTCAGTCTGAAACAATCAAATGATAGTCTATTCATGATTCATATAAAATCATAACAGATCAGACGGGTCATCATTTTCAAAAGTTGGAATACTAACCTGAGAGTTCCCAGTGTACAGTTGGACTGTTCAGTCCAGGGACCCCCCCCCGCACTCCAGTCCTGAATCCTGCAGTTGATGTTACTCCTGTCCAGCTCTCTCAGACTAGAGGACTTGGACTGAGAACTGGGCGAGCTTCACACATTCTCTCTGACATGTTACAGCCACTTCCGTCTGAAAATTATATTCAGGCCAGATCCCTTTATTATTAATGAATACGAAGAAAAAAAATAAGTCATCATTTTAATAACAGTATACTGACTTGAGAGTTTCCGTCTGCAGTGTGACTCTCATTCCAGCTGCCCCCCTCCACTCCTGAATCCTGCAGGTTGTTGTTGCTCGGTCCGCTCTCTCAAGACTAGAGGACTGGGGAGCTGAGAACTGAGGACAGACTTTCCAGATCTCCTCTGACAACGTACCAGAGCCCTTACCTAAAATTTATTGAATAAAAAGTACATTCCCCCCCCCCCCCCCCAGTTTTTGTTTCCCCCCCCAACTGTTTTTTTTTTTTTTTTTTAAAATTTTTGTCCTAATACATGACAAAAAATAAGAGTTTAGAAGGGTAACATCCTTTTTCATTCAAAACAGTGGTCTCACTCACTTGAGAGTTGCCCAGTCTGGCAGTGTGGACTCTTTCAGTCCAGGAGACACAGCTCCACTCCTGAATCTGCGGTTGTTGTTACTCCGGTCCAGCTCTCCGCGACAAGAGGACTGGGAGCCTGAGAACTTGATGACATCAGAGCTTCACAGTTCTCTCTGACAGTTACAGGGGGCCACTCAGTCTGAAGAAAGAAAAGAAAATATGGAAAAACAATTATAGGTCATCTTTTTTTCTTAATGAAGACAACTCCATTTATCTGGATGCTGTGTGTGCCGTACAGAGCTTTTGTTGGAGGCTTTGACCACTGGCAAGCAGCTTCAGAGAGCCTCCTTGAACCATAGTATTTCTTCATGTCAAACACGTTCAGATCTTCTGCTGATGACATGTAAGATGAAGACAGAGCTGCCACTGAGCAGGAGGACAGTTTATCTGTGGAAAGACTTCCTTATCTCAGACTGTTGGATCTGCTCCACTAGAGAACCCATCAATTCATTCAATTCAGACAGTGTCACGATTGATGCTTCTCTCTGCAGACAGACTCTCCCTGATCTTCTCTTGCTTCTTGATGTACTCCACTGTGTTCTGATTGGTCTGTGAGCTATTCTGTCTGTGTCATCAGACCTCGTAATAGACGAAAAAAAG
>NC_045747.1:34464084-34467900 GCF_008692095.1 Etheostoma spectabile | reverse complement strand
AGAGAGAGAGAGAGAGAGAGAGAGAGAGAGAGAGAGAGAGAGAGAGAGAGAAAATGAAAATATTTTGAATATTTCCTGTGCTATTTATTTCAGATAATTTCCATGTAAACATGTGTTGCAGATGTATATTTGAATCTGGGAAGGAAACCTTGATTTGCCTTTAAGTTATTAACAGACTATCGGCTATTTATAACTGCTTTATGTTACAATAAAATGTGTTATTGTTAAAATCCAGAAATAATCCTGATAATTAATCGTGATCTGAATATTGATTAGAATAACGGTGATTATGATTTAGTCCATCATGGTGCAGCCCTGCTGTCTTCTACTGACGGAGAAACACGAGAGCAGGATGGTAATGATCGTGGGAATCACGCTCAGAACTCGCTGCACCGACACCATCGCCACATGTCCCGGTAGCTGAGAGAGGGGACGTTTCTTTTAAAAGCCCAATAGGCTAATAACTGGGATGGTGTTTATAAATGGGGGGGGGGGGGGGGGGGGGGGGGGGGGGGGTGATGAACAAGCACTTTAACTACATATTTATGTTGTAGGGACCTGCACTGTCACTGAAAAACACAATCACCTGTTTAGTAATGGAAAGTGACTGCAGGGTTGAAGGAGGTTGGACAGCTGTGTCCATCAAGGGAGAAAGTAATGCCCCCCCACCCACTGATAGGGGGGTCTGTAACGTACTAACCCTTAGCCTAAATACAGATGTTCTCTAAAATACTGCTGGTTCTGTGGAGCTTCAAATCTGATGCCTGCAGAGCGCCATAGAAGCATTATTTGAGGAGCGTCAATTAACGCTGTTAGTGTGTTCGGGCCTTATCCCCCCCCCCCCCCCCCCCCCCCCCCCCCCCCAAAGACCTGACATTTAGCACAAAGTTCAGACCTTTGAACATCAAATCTCAAAGTGAACTGAGTGTGAATGAACATCAGAGGGTTGTGGGTCCACCAACTGGCTTTAAGCTGGTTTTCATTGACCAGGACCAGATGTGAAAAACTCTAGCTGGCTCTCAGACTTTAAACACACTCACACTTCCTCACACCAGGTCTCAGTCTCTGTGGTCCACCATGGTCCGTCCTGCAGGAAGAAACAAAGTCAGAATCAACTTCATACACCTTCACTCACTGTGTGACGCCTTACACCCACCACCCAATGTCAAACTATGAATAACAAAAATACATAATAGTTATGTTCTTCCATGCAGCACAATTAATTCTGGAGATATAAGGGTGATTTGTCCTTCTATGGGATGACCCAATAACTTAAGCCTACTTGACCATAAACACAAAGGTCAGTCTAATCAATAACTAATAACCAGTGAAATCCATATGTGACAATTCAACTATAAATAGGGTCTCAACCTGGTATCCCCTTTAGTATATATTTCTTGTTTATTGTTATCTCTCCTCTCCCTCCTCTCAATGTACCGATGAGTCACTTATTCCCAATCACTTCACGCTACGTAGCGTCAGAGTGCTGATGTTTAGCTGCCACCCAATCACAAGTTAGAAACACCATTCATATTTTGTGTTATTATTTATCATTGCTAACAACATTTTTATTATCTCTTTCTTAATTGTCTTGTTTGGGGAGTGAGCTGATTCTTCGTTCCTTGCTATCACTGCTTAAGACAGACAGAGAATTTGAAAATTGCTCAAAAACCTCCATTAACCATGAACCCAGTCACGAGATTCATAGAGACAGAGGACATTGTTGTCCATCTGTCCATACCTGAGAGTGTCCAGTCTCCAGTGTGGGTCCTTAAGTCCAGCTGACAGCAGCTTCACTCCTGAGTCTCCTGGATGATTGTAGCTCAGGTCCAGCACTCTAGATGGGAGGTTGGATGCTCAGAGCTGAGACCAGAGAAGTACAGCCTTCCTCTGAGACCAACACCTGACAGACTCACCACACAAACACACACACACACACACACACACACACACACACACAACACACACACCACACACACACACACACACGACACACACAACACACACACCCCCGACCACACTACCACACACAACACAAACCCAGCACAACACCAGAACGGTACCCAACACCACCCGTATCCTGCCTATGTTCAACAAGTTGGATAACGCCTGATGTGCTGATTATTTCAAGTGAGGTAAAGAGTTCAAATAATCAATATGTGGCCCAACAAAACGGATTGATCATGTCAAGTTTATGCCGTGAACCAAGACATACGGTTGATAAGCTGCTGAGTCAGCTAACCCTTCTTCATATTGTTACCACATTGATACAAACTCATAAAAAAATTAAATTGCATTGTTAAACAGACAGTACACTAACCTGAGAGTTTCCAGTCTGCATTTGTGACTTTCATCCAGCTGACACCAGCTCCAATCCTGAATCCTGCAGGTTTGTTTACTCAGGTCCAGCTTCTCAGACTAGAGGACTGGGAGCTGAGAACTGAGGACAGAGCTTACACAGCTTCTTCTCTCTGACAGGTTAGAGCACTCAGTCTGAAACAATAATGATAGTCTATCATGATCATATAGGTTCTCGATCAGTACGGGTCATCAATATCGAAATAGTGGAATCACTAACCTGAGAGTTCCAGTGTCAGTTGGACTTTTCAGTCCAGGTGACACCCCCCGCACTCCATCCTGATCCTGCAGTTGTGTTACTCCTAGTCCAGTCTCTCTCAGACTAGAGACTTGGAGCTGAGAACTGGGCAGGCTTCACACACTTCTCTCTGACATGTTACAGCCACTTCGTCTGAAAAAGTATTAGTCCAATTCCTTTATTATATATACAAAAAATAAGTCAGTCACGCTTTAGTTAAACTACAATATTAATCCTGACTTAGAGATTTCAGTCTGCAGTGTTGACTCTCATCAGTCCCCAGCGCTCCACTCCTGAATCCTGCAGGTGCATTGTTGCTCGAGTCCGCTCTCTCAAGACTAGAGGACTGGGGACTGAGAAGAGGACAGACTTTCCAGATCTCCTCTGACAACGTACCAGAGCCCTTACCTAAAATTTATTGAATAAAAAGTACATTCCCCCCCCCCCCCCCCAGTTTTTGTTTCCCCCCCCAACTGTTTTTTTTTTTTTTTTTTAAAATTTTTGTCCTAATACATGACAAAAAATAAGAGTTTAGAAGGGTAACATCCTTTTTCATTCAAAACAGTGGTCTCACTCACTTGAGAGTTGCCCAGTCTGGCAGTGTGGACTCTTTCAGTCCAGGAGACACAGCTCCACTCCTGAATCTGCGGTTGTTGTTACTCCGGTCCAGCTCTCCGCGACAAGAGGACTGGGAGCCTGAGAACTTGATGACATCAGAGCTTCACAGTTCTCTCTGACAGTTACAGGGGGCCACTCAGTCTGAAGAAAGAAAAGAAAATATGGAAAAACAATTATAGGTCATCTTTTTTTCTTAATGAAGACAACTCCATTTATCTGGATGCTGTGTGTGCCGTACAGAGCTTTTGTTGGAGGCTTTGACCACTGGCAAGCAGCTTCAGAGAGCCTCCTTGAACCATAGTATTTCTTCATGTCAAACACGTTCAGATCTTCTGCTGATGACATGTAAGATGAAGACAGAGCTGCCACTGAGCAGGAGGACAGTTTATCTGTGGAAAGACTTCCTTATCTCAGACTGTTGGATCTGCTCCACTAGAGAACCCATCAATTCATTCAATTCAGACAGTGTCACGATTGATGCTTCTCTCTGCAGACAGACTCTCCCTGATCTTCTCTTGCTTCTTGATGTACTCCACTGTGTTCTGATTGGTCTGTGAGCTATTCTGTCTGTGTCATCAGACCTCGTAATAGACGAAAAAAAG
>NC_045747.1:34463939-34464059 GCF_008692095.1 Etheostoma spectabile | reverse complement strand
ATATGTGACAATTCAAACTATAAAGGGGTCTCAAACATGTATCCCTTTTAGATTATTTTCTCGTTTATTGTTATCTCTCCCTCCTCTTTCAATGTACATGAGGCACTTATTCACCTCACT
>NC_045747.1:34463647-34463921 GCF_008692095.1 Etheostoma spectabile | reverse complement strand
TCAGAGTGTGAGTGTTTAGGCTGCCCACCCAATCACAAGTTAGAAACACCATTCATATGTTTGTGTTATTATTTATCATTGCTAACAACATTTTATTATTCTCTTTCTTAATTGTCTTGTTTAAATTGACTGAGCTGATTCTTGTTCCTTGCTATCACTGGCTTAAGAGACAGACAGAAAATTTGAAGAAAATTGCTCAAACCCTCCATTAACCATGAACCCAGCCAGAGGTCACAGTTGGAAAACAGTAGGGACAGTGTTGTCCATCTGTCAT
>NC_045747.1:34463295-34463496 GCF_008692095.1 Etheostoma spectabile | reverse complement strand
ACACACACACACACACACACACACACACACACACACACACACACACACACAGTAATTCTTGCATAGCCTGTTCAACATGGTTGTGATAACCCTCAAATTGAACTGGATATAATTTCAAGTGAGGTAAAGATTTAAAATAATCAATATTGTGTCAGATACAAAAACGGTATTTTCATGTCAAGTTAATGTACCGTGAACCAA
>NC_045747.1:34463087-34463218 GCF_008692095.1 Etheostoma spectabile | reverse complement strand
AAAAAATTAAATTTGCATTGTTAAACAGAAGTACACTAACCTGAGAGTTTCCAGTCTGCAGTTTGGACTTTTTAGTCCAGCTGACACCAGCTCCACTCCTGAATCCTGCAGGTCATTGTTACTCAGGTCCA
>NC_045747.1:34462789-34463006 GCF_008692095.1 Etheostoma spectabile | reverse complement strand
GTCTGAAACAATCAAATGATAAGTCTATTCAATGATTAATATAAAATCATAACAGATCAGAGGGTCATCATTTTCAAAAAGTGGAATACTAACCTGAGAGTTCCCAGTGTACAGTTTGGACTGTTCAGTCCAGGAGACACCACCTCCAGTCCTGAATCCTGCAGGTTGATGTTACTCAGGTCCAGCTCTCTCAGACTAGAGGACTGGGAGCTGAGAA
>NC_045747.1:34462535-34462779 GCF_008692095.1 Etheostoma spectabile | reverse complement strand
AGCTTCACAGCTTCTCTCTGACAGGTTACAGCCACTCAGTCTGAAAATTATATTCAGCCAGTCCATTTAATTATTAATGAAATAAGAAGAAAAAAAATAAGTCATCATTTTTAAATAACAGTATACTGACTTGAGAGTTTCCAGTCTGCAGTGTGGACTCTTCAGTCCAGCTGCCACCAGCTCCACTCCTGAATCCTGCAGGTTGTTGTTGCTCAGGTCCAGCTCTCTCAGACTAGAGGACTGG
>NC_045747.1:34462275-34462525 GCF_008692095.1 Etheostoma spectabile | reverse complement strand
CTGAGGACAGAGCTTCACAGATTCTCTCTGACAACGTACAGCCACTTAACCTAAAATTATTGAATAAAAAAGTACATTCAGTGTCTAATACATGACAAAAAATAAGAGTTTAGAGGGTCATCCTTTTTCAATCAAAAACAGTGGTCCACTAACTTGAGAGTTCCCAGTCTGCAGTGTGGACTCTTCAGTCCAGGAGACAACAGCTCCACTCCTGAATCCTGCAGGTTGTTGTTACTCAGGTCCAGCTCTC
>NC_045747.1:34462109-34462247 GCF_008692095.1 Etheostoma spectabile | reverse complement strand
TGAGGACAGAGCTTCACAGCTTCTCTCTGACAGGTTACAGCCACTCAGTCTGAAGAAAGAAAAGAAAAATATGAGAAAACAATTATAGGTCATCTTTTTCTTAATGAAGAAAACTCCATTTAATCTGGATAGCTGTGT
>NC_045747.1:34461955-34462099 GCF_008692095.1 Etheostoma spectabile | reverse complement strand
AGAGCTTTGTTGGAGGCTTTGACCACTGGCAGCAGCTTCAGAAGAGCCTCCTCTGAACCAGAGTATTTCTTCAGGTCAAACACGTTCAGATCTTCTTCTGATGACAGTAAGATGAAGACCAGAGCTGACCACTGAGCAGGAGAC
>NC_045747.1:34461694-34461859 GCF_008692095.1 Etheostoma spectabile | reverse complement strand
ATGCTTCTCTCTGCAGACAGACTCTCACTGATCTTCTTCTTGATGTACTCCACTGTTTTCTGATTGGTCTGTGAGCTACTTCCTGTCTGTGTCATCAGACCTCGTAATAGACTCTGATTGGTCTGCAGTGAAAGACCCAGGAGGAAGCGGAGGAACAAGTCCAGG
>NC_045747.1:34461509-34461678 GCF_008692095.1 Etheostoma spectabile | reverse complement strand
GTAAGGCCTTGTCCACAGCACTCTGGTAGAACTGTGTTGGTTCGGGTTTGTTTCTAAACAGAATCCTCTGGCGTGAGGTTGTTTGTTCTTCTGCCAGCAGGTTGACTTCAGAGTTGATGAAGGTCAGATGGACATGAAGAGCAGCCAGAAACTCCTGAACACTCAGATG
>NC_045747.1:34461370-34461488 GCF_008692095.1 Etheostoma spectabile | reverse complement strand
GTCCTGGTACAGTCCTCTCTCCTCTTTAAAGATCTGTGTGAACACTCCTGAGAACACTACGGCTGCTCTGATATCGATGCCACACTCTGTCAGGTCTGATTCATAGAAGATCAGGTTG
>NC_045747.1:34461196-34461351 GCF_008692095.1 Etheostoma spectabile | reverse complement strand
AAAGCCAGTTTTCCCAGAGACTCAATCATCTTCCTGCTCTCTGGACTCCAGTGTGGATCTGTCTCAGCTCCTCCATCAAACTTGATGTTCTTCACTTTGGACTGAACCACCAGGAACTGGATGTACATCTCAGTCAGGGTCTTGGGCAGCTCTCC
>NC_045747.1:34461043-34461186 GCF_008692095.1 Etheostoma spectabile | reverse complement strand
GTCTCCAACACCTTCTCCAGAACTGTAGCAGTGATCCAGCAGAAGACTGGGATGTAGCACATGATGTGGAGGCTTCGTGATCTCTTGATGTGGGAGATGATTCTGCTGGCCTGCCCCTCATCTCTGAATCTCTTCCTGAAGTA
>NC_045747.1:34459814-34460288 GCF_008692095.1 Etheostoma spectabile | reverse complement strand
TCCATGAGGTAGATCTCTGTGAACATCTGATTCAGAAGGGTTGGGTTTCCTGCTTTAGGAATCCCCTCAAACATACACTGGAACGTCTTCCGCTGGTTAGATTTGAGTTTACGCTTGAAAACTTCAGAATGAGCTTCCCTAATGGAACACACAACAAGAAAAAAAATCATAAGTTCAAATGAACATATTTTCACATTCAAATACTAGTATTATTTTAATGCAATTTTTTTTTTAAAATTGTTAAATCCTCTTACTGCTCTCAGAGTCCTGCGCCAGCCCTCCGCTTCATTCTCCTCTGAAGGTGCAGTGTGATCTTCAGAAATGCTGCTCTGCTGCTCCTCCTCTGCTCTTCATCCTCACCGTCCAACACCTCCTCATCCTTTTTCTGACTCGCTAAGCATTCTGGGTAATCTGCGCTCAGAACCTTCTGGATCTTCTTCAGCTCGTTCTTCACAAAAGTGACGATGTCGTCCT
>NC_045747.1:34459448-34459569 GCF_008692095.1 Etheostoma spectabile | reverse complement strand
ACAGAGACACACACAAGGTAAAGGTCCATGAAGTGATGTTTGGATGTTAACAGGGAATTAGAGGACTCCCTGTAGTGGTCCACCTTTACTAGTCCGGCTGGGTATCAGTTTGAAATCCTCA
>NC_045747.1:34459312-34459438 GCF_008692095.1 Etheostoma spectabile | reverse complement strand
ACAGAGTGGCGTCCATCTTTGAAGTGTAAAGGATGACCCATAGACCGGTCACTCTTCATGGACACACAGCTGGGTCCAGGTTCTTCCAGATTCCCCCTGATAGAAACACAAGATAAATTCTGCTCT
>NC_045747.1:34459056-34459265 GCF_008692095.1 Etheostoma spectabile | reverse complement strand
CTGTCAGTGGTGTAATCCACCTACTGTACAGGATAGTTGTATCCAGGAAGTTCTTGTTTACATTGTGTATGATCCATGATCAGTATTTGATTTAGACATGTTTTAAAGCTGTATTCAGTGCCGTGTGCAGCACAGGCTTGAAGATGCTGCTGGGGGGGGACCATGATGGTGGAATAGTAATGCTAATGTCAGATTAGGATCATATGTAC
>NC_045747.1:34458481-34458943 GCF_008692095.1 Etheostoma spectabile | reverse complement strand
TCAGCTCCCAAATGTCCCAAACATAGACACTAAGAGCATTGGTGGCCCGTTGGTCCAGTGCTTTAGACTATTAGCATCTTTCATTGGTATATAATCTGGACATCACTCTGCACTTTACTGATTTTTGCTCTTGTGGTTAGAAGCTTAATAAGAAGGTTAATGACATTTAGTTGTAACGGTACCGGTACTCTGCGAAAATAAAGTTAGTAAGGTATTTAAGGACAAATCTTTGTGAAAGAATATCTGAATTAAAATGTTTGAATACAATGCAATACAATTACAACAATACACCAATACAATTGCTGACATTATGGACGTGTTACTGAACATAATTTACAACCAGTATATAATAATAATTTTTAAAAACACATTAAATTTAGGACTTATTTCCATTGTGGTCATCAATGTGATGGGCTGAAACACAACACACACAGAGCTGTGAGTGTGAGTGATGATGATGAT
>NC_045747.1:34458322-34458471 GCF_008692095.1 Etheostoma spectabile | reverse complement strand
TCTGAGTGGTGGACAGGTAGAGATGGTCCTCTCACCTCTGAGCTTTGGTCTGGATGTCATGGTCCCCCCACAGAGGGGGTTTAGGGGGATTGACCCCCTCCTCTCTGTCCTCACACTGACTCATAGCAGAGTCCACACCTTCATCTGGA
>NC_045747.1:34457557-34457946 GCF_008692095.1 Etheostoma spectabile | reverse complement strand
CCATGAGGCTCTCTAGGACGGATAAGAAGTCGAGCAGCTGGTGGCAGCTTCAGAGCTATGATTCGTCCTCACCAAGCTGTTTGGAGGATTTTACTGCTTCATGGGAATCAGAGCTGGATGTCACCAGAGAATCAATCAATAAATCAAAATGTATTTATACGGCACGTTGCAGCAACCAGCAGGTCTCTAAAGAGCTTAACATCAGAAACTAAGAGTAAAAACACATCATACAATAGAAAGAGTCAACATAGAAAAGAGTAAAATCAGAAAAGTTGACAAAGAATCAGAAGAATGAAAGTGTCTGCTACGTATTAAAAGCCTGACTCAACAGATAAGTCTTGATTTGGACCTAAAAACTAAATCTGGGGGGGGGGTAACTTCTTCCAGAG
>NC_045747.1:34457236-34457547 GCF_008692095.1 Etheostoma spectabile | reverse complement strand
GGAAGCAACTGCAAAAGCCAATCAACAGCTAACCTGGAACAAGATGTTTTATCTTCATCCAAATTAAGAAAGTTTTCTGAAAACCAAAACTTAATATCAGTGATACAACTAAACAGGAGTTTTGTGTGACACTGTCCTTTGCTTTCATATGAAAATAGATTTGCAAATCATCTGCGTGGCAATGAAAAGACAGGTTGTGCTTTCCTATAATCACCCCTAAAGGCAGCATATATAAAGACTGGGGCCAAGAAGGGATCCCTGGGGTACCCCACCAGAGAGAGGAGCCACTGACGAGGAGAGGTCACCAATCA
>NC_045747.1:34452219-34457226 GCF_008692095.1 Etheostoma spectabile | reverse complement strand
GCTCCTATTTGACAAAAAGGACCTGAACCATTTAGGAGCCGAGCCTCTGACGCCGACGACACACAAATTTACATAACCTTATCGCCAGGGGACTATAGTCCAATACAAAAACTGACTAAGTGCATCAAACAAATTAACGGCTCGATGTGCCAGAACTTTTTGAAATTAAATGAAGGAAAAACTGACCGGTGGTTGTTTTTGGAGGCAAGAGCGAGGAACGATTAAAGTCTGCGCTTCAGCTTCCAAACCACAATGTTAAAAAAAACAGACAAAGCCAGAAAATCTTGGTGTAGTCAGTGGATCAGGACTGACCATTTAACAGCCACATAAGACAATTACAAAGTCAGCCTCCATCACCTAAAGAACATATCAAGGGTTTAAAGGATTATGTGTCACAGGACTTGGAAAACTGGTCCATGCTATCATCTTCAGTAGACTGACCACTGTAACGGGGTCTTTACAGGTCACCTAAAAAATCAATCAGACAGCTACAGCGATCAGAACGCTGCTGCTCGGTCCTCACTAAGACCAGAGATGGATCCACACTCCAGTCCTCACTAAGGACCAAGAGACGGATCCACATCACTCCAGTCCTCACTAAGACCAAGAGGACTGGATCACATCACTCCAGTCCTCACTAAGACCAAGAGACTGGACTAACATAACTCACAGTCCTCACTAAGACAAGAGATGGATCACATCCTCCAGTCCTCACTAAGACCAGAGCACTGGATCACATCACTCCAGTCTGAAAGTCTTTACACTGGCTTCCGTGTCTCAAAGAATTGATTTCAAAGTACTCTTGCTAGTTTATAAATCCCTTAGACTGGTTTAGGTCCAAAAAATACATTTTATCGTACTAACACTATGACCCCCCAGACATCTCAGGTCATTGGAAAGTCTAAGTTTCTGTCCCAGAGTAGGAATAAACAGGGTGAAGATTTCAGTTTCGATGCTCCTCATATACTGGAATAAACTCCCAGAACCGTAGATCCCGCTGATACTCTCATTCTTTTAAATCAAGGCTGAAGACCTTTCTTTTTGATGCGCCTTTCTTTAAAAAATGCCTCATGTCTTTAAATGTCTCTAGGCTAGCACTTGTAACTTTTGTATGCTGGTTTTATGTGTCCTAATGTTTCATATTTGTTTTAACTGGCTATTCATGTGTTTATCGGTTTTAATGCTTATATTTTTTACACTGTTTGTAACTCTGTGTTTTATTGTTATTAATGACTTTTGGGGTGAAGCACTCTTGAATTGCCTGTTGCTGAAATGTGCTCTACAGATAAAGTGCCTTTGCCTAGCTAATCAACCCTCACCAGCGAAGGTGCTGTGACGGTCCAAAAGGACTCTCACTCCTTTCTCTCTCTCCCCCTTGATAGACCTCTATCCTCAATCGTCTTTCTTATCCACCCCCCTCCTGTAAACTTGTTCTCCTTCGTTCCACCACTGACTAAAGCCAACCCACCTTTAGAATGTAATTTGATCTTTGGTTGTTTCTACAGCTAGGACTCGAAGCACACGAGTAATATTCTTTTCTTATTAGAAAACATGTAGAAAGGTGCAAGATAACACGAGATAGAAAGCTGTGTGGTGTTGAAATGGCTGCTGTCATTAAGGGGAGACTCTACTTCAACATATCAACAGGAAACTTCCCCAGCTCATTACTCACATTAACACGAGGAGCTTTGGATTCCAGGTTTTCTGACATGTGTTTCAACATGAACATGAGCCATTATCTAATGCTAACGTTTGGTGAATAACGGAGACATCTACAGACACAAATGGACAAAGTGGAACCAGATGAATGGTTTCTCTCCACTCGTCTGGAAGAAGACATGTTGTGGAAGATAAAAAGCCCAAACTCTCCTCCAAGCTGCTGACCAATGAGAGGACACATGAACACAAACACATCCACCACTAGAGGAAGATGGGTCAAATAAAGAGGGAAAGGATGGAGGATTGATAATAGCAGGTGAGAGTTCATCCTCAGCTGTTGGCTCTCTGTGTTGACCCCACCCCAACAACCCACTAATCTATAAGGTCCTGACCGACCCCAGATCAGACTCACCTCTTCTCCTTTATCCTTATCCTGTTTATTCTCTTGCCTGCCAGACAGGCGGCCATCTTGTCTCCCAGCTTTAAACAATCACACGTTCACCATCAATTCAACCGTTTGTCCAACCACAACAATCAAAGACGTCATCTCGACCAATCACAGCTCCACTTACTGAACTTTCAGCCATGGACTTCATCAGTGTGCAGCTCTCTTCTGTCCTCAGCAGGTCTGTGGAGAAAAGGAGCTTCAACTTCAACTTCAACAGACAAAGTGGAGTGACGCAGTTTCTTATCATTAACCAGGGTGTGTGTGTGTGTGTGTGTGTGTGTGTCCTCATTTGTGTCGCTTCATTATGAAAGTATGCATTCTGACTGGTTGGACCACTAGTGGAGCCAGAAAAAACTACTGTGGGTGTGTATCAGATAAACTGGGTGTGTCCCATTTGATGGACCAAAAGTGACAAACATTTTTTTTTTAAATGTCAGAAGTGTTGAAAAAAAGGGACAAAAACGTAAGAAAAAGTTTTAAAAAATCAATAAAAAGCTTCAACAAAAGTGTTGATTGTCCATTTTGACGGGAAGAAAAACCTCGAGGGTTAAACGGCCCGTCTGAGTGGTCTGAGATCAGCAGCTGTGGATAAGATGGTTCAGTCACACTCGGTGGAACTACTTTTCCTAAAAACACAGAGCAAGTTTCCAGCGAGCATCCAGTGGTGTTTTAAAACGCGGGGAGCAGCCAACGCCCGATCAGGTGGACCATGGTGGGGGGGGGGGGGGGGGGGGTGGGGAAAGATGCTTCTCTTGGATGGCAGTGGTCATTGAGGAGAACCTTAACGGGTGGTGGTACATGGCCACAGCGGCTGGTAATTCACAGAAGGGACCAGAACCAGAGCCGTTCAAAAAGTGGGCGCTACCTGTGGCGCTTGGACCGGGGAATCAAGAATAATCCACATGTATGAACAGGTGAAACAATCCGTCATCTGGGACTCGGAATGGGGCAGAGCTCTTAAGAGCAGAGGAGCTCAGATTGAAGGCTTAAATGATCAAATCTAGTATTAAGTATCTTCTCATTAACACTAATAGTGTTAAGTATACACGAGCATACGACCAAATGCAAGAGATGAGAGCGGCAGGCAAGGCGAGGGGGGGGGGGGCAACCATTCGTCAACGTCCAAGTCAGTGGTCACACTACGGTATATAGGCTTCCTTTAGGCAGTTATTATCAGGAAGCCTCATAAAATTCATGGTTATGGCAGATGATACTCAGTTATATCTATCCATCAGCCAGATGAAACTAATCAGTTAGCTAACTTCAAATGTTGCCTTCAGGATATTAAAACCTGGAGACCTGTAATTTTTAAAGGTAAAATCAGATAAAACGGTTATGCACTGGGGCCCCAAGCACCTCCGTGAGCATTATCCAAAGAGCATCCTCTGGAGGCACCACCCTGGCCTCCAGCCCACCCCTGCCCCCCTGGCTACAGCCCCACCTGGCCTCAGCACCAACTGGCCCCCAGCACCCTGGCCTCCAGCCATCACCCTGGCCTCCAGCATCACCCCCCTGACCTCAGCACACCCGGCCTACAGCACCACCCGGGACTCCTGCACCACCCTGGCTCCAGCACCACCCTGGCCCCAGCACACCCTGGCCTCCAGCACCACCCTGCGCCTACAGGACCACCCCTGGCATCCAGCACCACCCTGGCCACCAGCACCAACATGGCCTCAAGCATCACCTGGCCTCCAGCATTCACCCTGGCCACCAGCATCAACCCGCTTCCAGCACCACCCTGGGCTTCCAGCACCACCATGACCCCTGCTCACCTGGCCCCAGCCACCACCTGGCATACAGCACCACTGTGAGGAATCTGGACGTAATCTTGATCACCGGAGACATCTCCTTTCAACCTTACAACTTAAAGCAAATTTCAATGGATCGCCCTTTTCACTACGTAATATTGCACAAATCAGGAATATCATGTCTAAAAATTGAGCAGAAAGAAAAATAGTCCATGCATGTGTTTACTTCTGGTTGGATTACTGCTATTCTTGTAATCAGGCTGCTCGAAGACGTCAATAAAGACGCTTCAGCTGATCCAGATGCTGCAGCCACGTTGTCTGACAGGAACAAGGAAAAGAGATCACGTTTCTCCGGTTTTAGCTCTCGCATTGGCTCCTGTAAAATTAGAATTCGAATTTTAAAATCCGTCTTCTCACCTACAAAGCTCTTCATGGTCAGCGCTCCATTCTTATTCTTAAAGAAGCTCCGTGTACCTTCAAACCCTAAAGCGCAATACGATCCCAGAATGCAGGATTACTGGTGGTTCCTAGAGTCTTAAAAGTAGAAGGGAGCCGAGCGTTCAGCTATCAGGCTCTATCCTGTGGAACCAGGATTCCAGTCTGGGTCCAGGGACAGACGTTCAGCTATCAGGCTCCTCTCCGGTGGAATAAGGTTCCAGTCTTGGGTTCGGGAGGCACGGACACCGTCTACACATGTAAGAGTAGGCGTAAGACTTTCCTCTCTGATAAGGTTTATTGTAGGGTAGGGCAAGAAATGAATGTTGTTAGTGGAGGAGGAGTCGCAGCGGTCCGCCTAACCGGCCTGACTGTAATTAAATAAAGGGAGACTTGGCATACAGACCGATCCGGTTGGGGAGAGTCTAGCCAGACCAGGGGGGGGGGGCTTTTTTCCCTCTCTTACCCTGTCTCTCGTGGTTTTGCTTGTAATAGTTGAGACAGGCGGGGACTGAGCTCCTCGTCGCCTCTATCCCGATTCTTTACATTATTTGCATCCATGCCTAGAAAATGCTGGTTACTAACCTAGTTACGAACATATACTAACCTAGTTACGAACATCGTTACTAACATTGTTACGCACCTGTTACTAAACAGTTTACGAACTTGTTTACTAACCGGGTTACTAACTAGATACTAACCTAGATACTAACT
>NC_045747.1:34452053-34452194 GCF_008692095.1 Etheostoma spectabile | reverse complement strand
AGGAATATCCTGTCTAAAATTGATGCAGAAAAACTAGTCCATGCATTTGTTACTTCTAGGTTGGATTACTGCTATTCTTTGTAATCAGGCTGCTCGAAGACGTCCATAAAGACTCTTCAGCTGATCCAGAATGCTGCAGCA
>NC_045747.1:34451543-34451674 GCF_008692095.1 Etheostoma spectabile | reverse complement strand
GGGAGGCAGACACCGTCTCCACATTTAAGAGTAGGCTTAAGACTTTCCTCTTTGATAAGGTTTATTGTTAGGGTAGGGCATAGAATTGAATGTTGTTAGGGAGTGAGGAGTCGCAGCGTCCGCCTAACCCG
>NC_045747.1:34450161-34450355 GCF_008692095.1 Etheostoma spectabile | reverse complement strand
CTAGTTACTAACCTAGTTACTAACCTAGTTACTAACCTAGCTCTGGGGAGTCCTTATGCTCTTTTTTTCCCAGCATGTTCCCTCGGATCAGGGATAATCCAAAATCATGGTAGCAGCTGTTGCCATGGTCCCGCTCCATGTTCTGCGGTGCCATGTTCATCTGCTACACTCTGCGGTGCCCAGCTACGTCCTGC
>NC_045747.1:34449874-34449967 GCF_008692095.1 Etheostoma spectabile | reverse complement strand
CTACTACAAAGAACTGCTACAAACTACTATTTTTTCTATTTTTGTTATTTCCACTAACACCGACCGGCGCGTCAGACACCGCCTACCAAGAGC
>NC_045747.1:34449741-34449864 GCF_008692095.1 Etheostoma spectabile | reverse complement strand
GTCTGGGCCTGGGTCTGGGTCTAGGCCTGGGTCTGGGTCTGGGCCTGGGTCTGGGTCTGTCCCAAGTTTCTGCCTAAAAGGAAGTTTTTCCTCTCCACTGGGGCCCTGTTGCTTGCTCTGGAG
>NC_045747.1:34448735-34449397 GCF_008692095.1 Etheostoma spectabile | reverse complement strand
AGCAGAGTGAGTTTACCAGACCCTACTCCCCCCCAGTTGGTGCCCTGGCTTAAAAAGTCTTAGTTTCTCCCCCCTCCCTCTCCTCCCCAGAGACTAAAACTCCGCCCTCATCCCTTAGGATTCTAAACCTGGTCCACTTCTTCATCAACCCTTTCTCCTGTAACCTGGTCAACTCTTTCAAGATCTCTTTCCATCTTAAATGTCTCAGGTTAAAACTCGGTTGACTCTTTCACATCTCCTAAACAACATTTATACAAGTTTACTCCGTCGACTCTTTCACCAACTAATGACTTTAAGATTTAACAGGTTTAACCGGCCGTCTCAAATGGACTTCTAAATCAGGGCACGCCACTCAAATGCTAGATCCCCGGGTCCCCCGTCCCGGTCGGCCTAGGACCCTCTTTCAGGCTTTTAAGCTCCACACATCCAGGACCAGCATATGCAATCATACATACTGCTCTGACTCATCACCTTCAACACTTCACATTGGGGATTCAGTTATGAATAATGAAGACTAAATTCTGATGAACAACACACAACAGTAATGCTAAAGCTGACAACCAATCCAGTTTCTTGTGTTCTTTCAGGTATATTACAGTTAAGGTTTTACTACTGGCTCTAACATGAAATTAGACAAATCCCAGGAACATGGTTCATGAAAT
>NC_045747.1:34448477-34448640 GCF_008692095.1 Etheostoma spectabile | reverse complement strand
ATTAACATCAAGCTAAGCTATATGCTAGCTCCATATGCTAAGTTATGTTCCTCATCTTACTCACCCTCGTAGTTGTGGACATAACTTCGTTTCGTTTCGTTTTTATTTCACACGTCATCCCTGTACATTCAAACACAATTCCATGAGGCACAACAATCATATA
>NC_045747.1:34448245-34448467 GCF_008692095.1 Etheostoma spectabile | reverse complement strand
GAAATGGGGAACCCCAAATAAGCTACTAAAAGCTTTTCAGAGGAGGCCCGAAAACGATAAACATACAATAATTAACATACCACCAAAACTCAATTTACCATGGACAAAACAAAACAAAACCCAAACAACAAATAAACAATCCCAGCACAAACTGTAGCATTTACAAAATATGAAGAAAGCAATTTTTCCTTGACACATTTCTTGAAGATGGAGACAGAATGC
>NC_045747.1:34447985-34448235 GCF_008692095.1 Etheostoma spectabile | reverse complement strand
AGTTTTCCTCGAGCTCGTTCCAAATTTGCGGTCCCCTACAAACCATACTCAGGCTCGTACGTTTTAACCGACGTTTTTTACCAGTAATTTGGTATTTTCCCCTTGTATCATAGGTGTACAGGGGACGAGTGATTAGGACTGGCTCACACAACCGGTCGTTAAACCTGTGAACAACCTGGAACATAATGCAGGCGTTTTGATATACGTTATGTTTAGTGAGCCCCAATAATCCAAGACGATGAAATAGAGG
>NC_045747.1:34447910-34447975 GCF_008692095.1 Etheostoma spectabile | reverse complement strand
GAGTGGGGGTGTTAGGCTCAGACCACGTTAATGCCTGTACAACTTTTTTCTGTAAACTCTGCAGT
>NC_045747.1:34446946-34447900 GCF_008692095.1 Etheostoma spectabile | reverse complement strand
GGCTAGGAAAAGTGTTACACCATATTACAATAGTTTAAATGCGGTTCAAACAAAGTTGTATATAAGGTGAGCAGTGTAGGGTGTGGAAGTAAATGTCATATTTAGATAATTTTTTGATTAGGTGATCAATATGGCATTTGAAATTTAAATATTCATCAATATAAACTCCAAGCAATTTAGTGGCATTTACTCTTTCAATTATTTGTTCATTTATTTTAACACAAACATGCTTGTTTACTATTTGTTTTTTTTTGGAATGAAATACAATGTAATTTGTCTTTTTAATGTCAAGAGATAATTTATTACACCAAAACCAAATTTCTACATAACTTAACTCTCTATTTATTATTTCTTCCAGTCCAATTGGACTCTTTTGTGACATGAATAAATTTGTGTCATCAGCAAATAAAACTTTATGTAAAACCTTAGTGGAATTTTCAAAGTCATTAACATATAACAAGAACAGAAGAGGACCCAAAATGGATTCCTGAGGGACTCCAAATTTAATGGGTTTTCTTAAAGAAATTTGTTCCTTAATATTTACAAATTGCTGTCTGCCAAATAAATAACTTTTGAACCAGCTAAGTGCTAGTCCTCGGATTCCATAATGATGTAATTTTTTCAATAAGATATCAAAATCAATAGTATCAAATACCTTGGATAAATCTAAAAAAATACCAATCCCACACTCCCCTAAATCAATGGCATCATTGATCTTTTCAGTCAGATCTAGTATAGCCATACATGTGGTACTACTTTTCCTAAAGCCATAATGGGAAGAAACAATAATATTTAGCTTGTCAAGGTATCCATTTAACCTCTTGTACACTACTCTCTCGAGAACCTTAGAGATTGTAGGCAAAATAGATATGGGACAATAATTGCTCATATCATTTTTATCCCCAGATCTAAAAACTGGTATGATTTTTGAAATTTTTGCCCTTTTTGGCACAA
>NC_045747.1:34446259-34446936 GCF_008692095.1 Etheostoma spectabile | reverse complement strand
CAACGAAAGGTTTATGCAATAAGTAAGTGGCTCAATGATATCAACAGCAATGGCTTTCAAAATTATGCTACAGATTTCATCCTCACCAGCAGTGTACGAACTTCATGAGTCTGAGATGATTTTAAAGACTTTGTTGCAGTCAGTTGGCTTCATAAAGAAAGATTTGTTGTAGTTGTCTTGCAAATAATGATTAGGAAAAATACCCTGCGGTTGGTTTATATTGTTAGAGAGTTTTTCCCCAAGTGAGGCAAAGTAATTATTAAAATTGTTTGCTAGATCAATATCATTTGAGGAGTTATTAGCCATATTTGGAAGCACAGTGCTGTTTTTGCTCTTGTTAAGTACTTCATTTAGCACTTTCCAAGACTTCTTAGAGTCACCCTTGGATGCTTGAATGAGGTGTGAATAATGGTTACTTTTACTTTTCCTTACTATATGTGTGAGTTTATTCCTATAATTACTGTATAATTTCTTATTCCTGGCACTTGTTTTTTTTAAGAAATTTTTGTAAATAGATAGATTTTAAAATATCCTTTGTGAGCCAGGGGTTATGACCAATTATGTGACCACAATTTACAGTCTTCTCAGGGATGGTACGATAAATAGAGTTTGTGATTTCATTTAATAGGTAGTCAGTGTCTGGATCATTACAATCATAAATTACTTCCCAAGTTTTT
>NC_045747.1:34445930-34446249 GCF_008692095.1 Etheostoma spectabile | reverse complement strand
TACCCCTCAGTTGTTCGAGAGTTGTCTCGTTTAGGATTTTAGTTATAATTTTTTGCTTCTGTAATTGAATCTTACTAGCAGATTCTAGAAATAATACAATTTGAAAATGGTCAGTAATATCTGATAACACAACTCCAGATTCAAGCCTAGCATTTCGAATGTTTGTAATGATATGGTCAATAGCTGACCCAGTGGAATGAGTCACTCTGGTAAAATGATTTATGGTACAAAAAAAGGAGGAAGAATGTAAAGTATTAATGAAGTCATTTTTGATAGCATCTTCTCTGAGAACGTCAATATTAAAGTCCCCTAGCAGAAC
>NC_045747.1:34445655-34445920 GCF_008692095.1 Etheostoma spectabile | reverse complement strand
TTTTTCCTGTTTATGGAGAATAATATTCCAGTTTAATTTTAAAAGTATCAAATTCAGAGTCGGGGGGACGATAAATTCCTCCCGCTATAAGTTGTTTAGCGTTTGTAAGGTTTATCTCAATAAAAAGTGAATCACACTGATTATCATCTAAGACAATATCATCACAAACAGACATATGATGTCTAGAATGCACATATAAACAGACACCACCACCTGGGTGGCCAGGTCTGTTTTGGTGACTAGCTTGTAATCATTAAGATTAAGA
>NC_045747.1:34445546-34445645 GCF_008692095.1 Etheostoma spectabile | reverse complement strand
AAAGGTCCTGTCATTAATCCAGGTTTCACTGCAACCATCAAAGCTACAGTCAGAGGTTAAATTAAAAGTAAGGTAGCTAATTCTTCATGATGTTTCCAC
>NC_045747.1:34445372-34445536 GCF_008692095.1 Etheostoma spectabile | reverse complement strand
TAATATTAAGGTGCATAAATGAGTAGTTATTTACATTATTTAAGTTTTTTAATTGTTCAGGAATATAGTATTTACAATTTAAATTCTTAACTATGTCAGTACAGAGATTAACATCCTCTCCATCATAATTTAAATTATTGAACGCCATATGAGATAATACTATA
>NC_045747.1:34444524-34445362 GCF_008692095.1 Etheostoma spectabile | reverse complement strand
TGATTGACCAAAAGGTTTGCTGGGATAATATAAAAATAACATGTGCACATAGAAATAATCTTTGTATTCACAAACGCTTACACGGATAACGATAATCCACGTCTATTTCCAACAGAAAAATTTAATTTAAGAGAAAAAAAGAAAGAAAAGTAGCTCCCAATTATATTTTTAGCTCTCTAACCACCGTAGAAATACTCACCCCTATTCCACTGAAATAAGGTTAAATGTGTTAAAGAAAAAATACCCAAAACATAAGATAAGGAGAGAGTGAATCACATGAACTCAAGAAATACAATGCCTAGTGGAACACAAGTCAACTGTCTTGTTAATCAGTTTATAAAACCCATAAGGCTGTACTTCAAAAAATGCTCATGCATACCGGGGCTGCAGAAAAATAAGGAAAACGAAAAGGCTAGCGTTAACCAAGACAGTCTGTTGTTCTGGTTTGCCAGTTAACCAGACAAGTGCAATCATGCTCAAGTGTCTGGTGAATAATGATAGTCTGGCTTAAGTTCTAGTTTGTATAGCTCCGACATTACCTCACGGTACTGATGTCATTGTTACAGAACCTCTGGAGCGTAGTCCTCGTAGATGAAAATCAAATTGTCCTGGTATTTCAACTGACCTCTCATCAACCGTGCTTCGCGGATTATTTTATCCTTGACCTGGTATTTATGAAGGCTGATGATGACCGGTCTTGGCCGTTGGCCCGGCTGTGGTTTCTTTGCAAGGATCCGATGAGCTCTGTCGCACTCCGGCGGAGAATCCAGAATCTTCTTGCCGAAGACCTCAAAGAGCATTGTTGAGAAGAACGTGGATGGATTATATCCCTCAATTG
>NC_045747.1:34444435-34444514 GCF_008692095.1 Etheostoma spectabile | reverse complement strand
GCCAAGCACTCTGATGTTTTTGCGCCGGCTACGGGATCCCAGATCGGTGACTTGAGCAGCTAGTTTAGCATTGCTATCA
>NC_045747.1:34444251-34444425 GCF_008692095.1 Etheostoma spectabile | reverse complement strand
CACATGTTATTTCCATAGCTAGCAGTCGTTTGTCCTGCAGGTTAGCATTTGATTCAAGCTCCCCAATCTTCACAACATGATCAGATACCGTCGTTTGTATGCGATCAAGCCTTTTCTCCAGTTTTGCCATAGTGGCGTTGAAGTCAGCAGAGAGGGCTTTCCGATTTTCCTCTA
>NC_045747.1:34443920-34444241 GCF_008692095.1 Etheostoma spectabile | reverse complement strand
TATGGATGCCAATGTCAATACATCTCCTCCATCGTCAGGGCTTGTAGCTCCTTCCTCTGATCTACTTTTTGTAACTTTCGGAGGCATGGTTTGCAGGATCAACGGTTTAGTAGAACTTAATAGTAGTACTTAATAGAAGTAGAAATACTTGGTTAGGAGCAACATAAGCAGAGAGGTTCTTCTTTCTATGGCTTAGTGGAAGCGTGGCTCATCGTGGTTAGCGTGGCCGTGCAGCTACGTCATCAGTTCCGCGTCTGCCATATTGCCCATATGAAATCAACAACTTCATATGATCAAAGGTTTCTCCCGTTTCCTGATGGG
>NC_045747.1:34441449-34443910 GCF_008692095.1 Etheostoma spectabile | reverse complement strand
AGTCTGTCCACCATTCTGTGCATATTGTCGACATAATAATAAATCAATGGACAGAAAGGGGAAATAAACCATGTTACAGAGCAACCGCCCACAGCAGACGTTCTAACATAAAGCGAACGCACCCTCAACGGGGGGGGGTCATTTCATTGGTCAACACTACAGCTGGCATCCTGTTTAAAGGAAAGGCTCCAAGGCACTCTTCTTGGGAAACAATTAAAAAGCCTTTATTGCAATGGCTATTTCATATCAACATCTCCTCTAAAACTGGGTAGCAACCCACGCTATCGGCACAAAATGGCTCCTTTGGTGACATATCCTACCACGTCTGATGATTGGAAACACCTGAGACACAGCCAGTGGAGCTCAAAGGTGACGAATGCAACGTCTACTCACCAGATGGCTCTACAAAATATATAGTCAAGTTATGGAGTTCACAACCCCGGCTCTTTGGCCCAACTTGAAAAGCTACATATGTTGCTTGGTAAACCCTATCTGTGGCAGAGAGAATCAGTGATGTTTTCCCATTCCTTACTTATTAAGACTGTGGTACAGTATTACAGTGAAGAGCAACACAGTTTTTACAGTAGTTTTCTCTCGAGGAGATCATTGCAACTTTACTAAAGAAGAAAAAGATTTCATCTGACATAAGGACACAATCAGTGAGACAAATGTGACCAAAGTGATGCCTCATCCTCCTCACATTTAACCACATGACAGGAAGTTGTCTCCTCCTAGAGAGGACACAGAGACACTGAGGAAGCCAACGACCCCAAACCCAGATAGAGAGGCTGAGTGAACTGTGTGTAGAAGTTGTGGAGTGGATCAGTGAGTCAGAGGAGACTGTGTAGAAGGACAGAGAGCCAGCAGGACCAGTCCACATACCTGCTACTCTGTTAAACAGAGGAGGACGGGAGGGCTGTTCTTCTGTTATTGTGCCAGACAGAGTAACCTTCATCAGAGCATTCAGACTCCGACTGATCATTATCCACAACACCAGTCATCCATTGTCTCCTCTCCTGCTGATTCCTCTGTAACTCACTGATATATAAATCCTTCCTCTCCTCTGACCTCCCAGTAACAGCGACCATCAGACCTCCTACACAGCAGCTGAGACAGGACTCAAACCCTCTGGATGATCAGTAAATGGCTGATACTCTCTCACTTGTCACCTTCCTGTTGTTTGTCAGACAGTTTTGGGTCTCTGTTACTGTGTTTGTGTCCAGTTCCAGTTTCACAGACATCGATGGAGAGAACAAGACACAATAAAAAAATACAGCTGGTTCTGTGGACGGAGCTTCAAATCTGATGCCTGCAGAGCGCCATAGAAGCATCAATTGAGGAGCTTCAATTAACGCTGTTTTTGTGTTCGGCACCTTACCCCCCCCACCAAAGAGCTGACATTAGTACAAAGTTCAGACCTTTGAACTCAAATCTCAAAGTGAACTGAGTGTGAATGAACATCAAGGGTTGTGGTCCACCAACGGCTTTAAGCTGGTTTTCATTGACCAGGGCCAGATGGAAAACCTCTAGCTGGCCCTTAAACTTAACACACACTCACACTCCTCAACAGGTCCTCAGTCTCTGTGGTCCACCATGGTCCTGTCCTGCAGGAAGAAACAAGTCAGATCACCTTCATACACCTTCACTCACTGTGTGACGCCTTACACCCCCCCCCCACCACACAGAGACACACACACACACACACACACTCACACCTAGATAACAAATATGTAATGTCACATTCTTCATGCAGCACAATATATATTACTTTATTTCTGGAGTATAAGGGTGCCTTGTCCCTCTATGGGTGACCCAATAACTTAAGCCTACTTGACCATAAACCACAAGGTCAGTCTAATCATAACTATAACCAGTACTAGTAACCAATTTGACAATTCAAAATATAAAGGTCTCAAATATGTACCTCCGTAGATCAATTTCTTGTTTATGTTACTCTCCACCTCTTTCAATGTACATGAGGCACTTATTCACCTACCTACTTGGGTCTGTCAGAGTGTGAGTGTTTAGGCTGCCCACCCATCACCAGTTAGAAACACCATTCCTTTTTTGTGTTATTATTTATCATTGCTAACAACATGTTCTTATTATTCTCTCTCTTATTTTGCTCTCGTTTCGTTGCTGAGCCCATTTCTCACTGGCTTGAGAATGAACAGAAATTTTGAAAATTGCTGGAACCCTCCTTAAACATGAACCAGTCAGAGTTCATCAGTTAGAGACAGAGGGACGTGTTGTCCATCTGTCCATACCTGAGAGTGTCCAGTCTCCAGTGTGGGCCTAGTCAGCTGACAGCAGCTTCACTCCTGAGTCTCCTGGATGATTGAGCTCAGGTCCAGCACTCTCAGAATGGAGGGGTTGGAGCGCAGAGCTTAGACCAGATAATTACAGCCTTCCTCTGAACCCAGACACCCGACAGACTGTACACAACAACACACACACACCC
>NC_045747.1:34440591-34441424 GCF_008692095.1 Etheostoma spectabile | reverse complement strand
AATATATATGTCAAGTTATGGAGTTCACACCCCGGCTCTTTGGCCCAACTTGAAAAAGCTACATATGTTAGCTGGTAAACCCTATCTGTGGCAGAGAGAAGCAGTGATGTTTCCCATTTCCTGTACTTATTTTAGACTGTGGTACTAGTATTACAGTGAAAGAGCAACACAGTTTTTACAGAAGTAGTTTTCATCTCGGAGGAGATCATTGCAACATTACTAAAGAAGAAGAAAAAGATTTCATCTGACAATAAGGACACAATCAGTGAGACAAATGTGAACCAAAGTGATGCCTCATCCTCCATCAACATTTAAACCACATGACAGGAAGTTGTCTCCTCCTAGAGAGGACACAGAGACACTGAGGAACCAGACCAGACCCCAAACCCAGGATAGAGAGGCTGAGTGAATGTGGTGTAGAAGGTGTGGAGGTGGATCAGTGAGTCAGAGGAGACTGTGTAGAAGGACAGAGAGCCAGCAGGACAGTCCACATACACTGCTACTCTGTTAGAGACAGAGGAGGACGGGAGGGCTGTTCTTCTGTTATTGTGCCAGACAGAGTAACCTTCATCAGAGCAGTTCAGACTCCAGGACTGATCATTATATCCAAACACACAGTCATCATTGTCTCCTCTCCTGCTGATTCCTCTGTAACTCACTGATATATAAATCCTTCCTCTCCTCTGGACCTCCCAGTAACAGCGACCAGTCAGACCCTCTCTACACAGCAGCTGAGGACAGGACTCAAACCTCTCTGGATGATCAGGATATGGCTGATACTCTCTCACATGTGTCACCTTCCTGTTGTTGTCAGACAGTTTGAGGTCTCTGTG
>NC_045747.1:34440489-34440581 GCF_008692095.1 Etheostoma spectabile | reverse complement strand
GTGTCCAGTTCCAGTTCACAGACATCTGATGGAGAGAACAAGACACAATAAAAAAAAATACAGCTGGTTCTGTGGTGACGGAGCTTCAAATC
>NC_045747.1:34440323-34440479 GCF_008692095.1 Etheostoma spectabile | reverse complement strand
AGAGCGCCATAGAAGCATCAATTGAGGAGCTTCAATTAACGCTGTTTGTGTGTTCGGGCCTTAACCCCCCCCACCAAAGAGCTGACATTTAGTACAAAGTTCAGACCTTTGAACATCAAATCTCAAAGTGAACTGAGTGTGAATGAACATCAGAGG
>NC_045747.1:34440185-34440313 GCF_008692095.1 Etheostoma spectabile | reverse complement strand
GTGGGTCCACCAACTGGCTTTAAGCTGGTTTTCATTGACCAGGGCCAGATGTGAAAACCTCTAGCTGGCCCTTAAACTTTAAACACACTCACACTTCCTCAGACCAGGTCTCAGTCTCTGTGGTCCAC
>NC_045747.1:34439931-34440157 GCF_008692095.1 Etheostoma spectabile | reverse complement strand
GTCAGAATCAACTTCATACACCTTCACTCACTGTGTGACGCCTTACACCCCCCCCCCACACACACAGAGACACACACACACACACACACACTCACACTATGAATAACAAAAATATGTAATGTCAACATTCTTCCATGCAGCACAATATATATTACTTTTATTCTGGAGATATAAGGGTGACTTGTCCCTCTATGGGATGACCCAATAACTTAAGCCTACTTGACCA
>NC_045747.1:34439729-34439921 GCF_008692095.1 Etheostoma spectabile | reverse complement strand
GGTCAGTCTAATCAATAACTAATAACCAGTACTAGTAACCATATGTGACAATTCAAAATATAAAAGGGTCTCAAATATGTATCCTCCTGTAGATCAATTTCTTGTTTATTGTTATCTCTCCATCCTCTTTCAATGTACATGAGGCACTTATTCACCTTACCTACTTGGGTCTGTCAGAGTGTGAGTGTTTAG
>NC_045747.1:34438717-34439719 GCF_008692095.1 Etheostoma spectabile | reverse complement strand
CAATCACAAGTTAGAAACACCATTCATGTTTTTGTGTTATTATTTATCATTGCTAACAACATGTTCTTATTATTCTCTCTCTTATTGCTCTCGTTTCGGTTGGCTGAGCCCATTCTTCACTGGCTTAAGAGATGAACAGAAAATTTGAAAATTGCTGGAACCCTCCATTAAACATGAACCAGTCAGAGTTCATCAGTTAGAGACAGAGGGACAGTGTTGTCCATCTGTCCATACCTGAGAGTGTCCAGTCTCCAGTGTGGGTCCTTAAGTCCAGACTGACAGCGCTTCACTCCTGAGTCTCCTGGATGATTGTAGTCAGGTCCAGGCCCCTCTCAGATGAGGGTTGGAGCGCAGAGCTGAGACAGAGAAGTTACAGCCTCCTCGAACAGACACACCCTACAGACTGTCACCCCACACAAAACACACACACACACACACACACACCACACCTAGCAATTTCTGCACTAGTTATTCACATAGGTTGATAAAACCCTCTATGAACGGACTGAAAAGATTAAAGAGAAAATCCAATAGTGTCTTTATATCAACGCAAATTTTGTCAAGTTTACTGAACTAAAGACTACTGTGGAAACTGTGAGTCATCTAACCCTTTCTGTAAATTATCTGTCCACATTTATTGAGCATCATAACACTGTTAAATTGCATTGTTAAACAAAGTACACTACCTGAGATTCTCCAGTCTGCAGTGTGGACTCTTCAGTCCCAGCTGACACCAGATCCCACTCCTGAATCCTGCAGGTCATTGTACTCAGGTCCAGCTTCTCGCCTATGAGGACTGGGCAGCTGAGACTGAGGTCCGCGCTTCTCGCTTCTCGTTGACGGTTCCCGCCCCTCCCGTCTGCCCCCCCCCCTCCGCGCTCAAGTCTTTACGGCTTCTTCTGCCCCCCTCCCGGCCCCTTTTGCCACCTTGTGGCCTCCTCCCGTCAGCGTTCGCGGCTCTTCTTGCCGGGTCGCCACCTGATCGCCTCTTCCCCTGCCCCT
>NC_045747.1:34437975-34438692 GCF_008692095.1 Etheostoma spectabile | reverse complement strand
CACACACACACACACACACACACACACACACACACACACACATAGCAATTTCTGCATAGTCTATTCAACATAGTTGTGAAAACCCTCATATTGAACTGGAACTGAAAGATTAAAGAAGAAAATCAATATTGTGTCATTTACTACAACGGCAAATTTAGTCAAGTTTACGTGAACTAAGACATACTGTTGACAAGCTGCTGAGTCAGCTAACCCTTTCTGTAAATTATTGTTACCACATTTAATTGAGCATCATAACAATGTTAAATTTGCATTGTTAAACAGAAGTACACTAACCTGAGAGTTTCCAGTCTGCAGTGTGGACTCTTCAGTCCAGCTGACACCAGCTCCACTCCTGAATCCTGCAGGTCATTGTTACTCAGGTCCAGCTCTCTCAGACTAGAGGACTGGGAGCTGAGAACTGAGGACAGAGCTTTACAGCTTCTCTTTGACAGGTTACAGCCACTCAGTCTGAAAACAATCAGATGATAAGTCTATTTAATGATTATTATGAAAAAATTACAGGCCATCCTTTTCAAATTGTGGAATACTAACTTAAGAGTCTAGCGGATATTCTTGCAGGTAGACAAACTGAATAATAATATTAAAATGCAAATAGCAGTACACTAACCTGAGTGTTTCCAGTATAGACTTTGGACTATTTAGGCCAGCTGATACCACCTTCACTCCTGAATCCTGCAGGTTGTTGTTACTCAGGTC
>NC_045747.1:34437797-34437965 GCF_008692095.1 Etheostoma spectabile | reverse complement strand
AGACTAGAGGACTGGGAGCTGAGAATTGAGGACAGAGCTTCACAGCTTTTCTCTGTCAGGTTACAGCCACTCAGTCTGAAGGTAACAAAATAAAACTATAAGAAAACAATTACAGCTAATTGTTTTCTGAACAGAGAAAACTCCATTTAATCTGGATAGCTGTGTGCA
>NC_045747.1:34437407-34437525 GCF_008692095.1 Etheostoma spectabile | reverse complement strand
TCTTGATGTACTCCACTGTTTTCTGATTGGTCTTTGAGCTACTTCCTGTCTGTGTCATAAGACCTTGTAGTAGACTCTGATTGGTCTGCAGTGAAAGACCCAGGAGGAAGCGGAGGAA
>NC_045747.1:34437253-34437397 GCF_008692095.1 Etheostoma spectabile | reverse complement strand
TGTCCATTTGGACTCTGTAAGGCCTTGTCCACAGCACTCTGGTAGAAACTTCTTATGTCTCTGAAGACTTTAGACAGTTTGGATGTTTTTTGTTCTTCTGCCAGCAGGTTGACTCCAGAGTTGATGAAGGTCAGATGGACATGA
>NC_045747.1:34436829-34437109 GCF_008692095.1 Etheostoma spectabile | reverse complement strand
GATTCGTAGAAGATCAGGTTGCCTTTCTGCAGCTGCTCAAAAGCCAGTTTTCCCAGAGTCTCAATGATCTTCCTGCTCTCTGGACACCAGTGTGGATCTGTCTCAGCTCCTCCATCATACTTGATGTTTTTCACTTTGGACTGAACCACCAGGAAGTGGATGTACATCTCAGTTAGGGTCTTGGGCAGCTCTCCTCCCTCTCTGGTCTTCAACACGTCCTCTAGAACTGTAGCAGTGATCCAGCAGAAGACTGGGATGTGACACATGATGTGGAGGCTTC
>NC_045747.1:34435858-34436026 GCF_008692095.1 Etheostoma spectabile | reverse complement strand
CAAACTCCACGATAACTTCCTGAATGAACACACAACAAAGAAGATCATTCAGACAAAGAACATGATTCAACATTTCCTCAGAGAAGGAGTACATGAATATATGTTGTTATATATTTTGAGACAAATATCCCGTTCATCCAGCATGTTAACTCTTTAGAGAAATCCTCT
>NC_045747.1:34421231-34435748 GCF_008692095.1 Etheostoma spectabile | reverse complement strand
CCGTCCAACACCTCCTCATCCTTTCTCTGACTCTCTAAGCATTCTGGGTAATCTGGACAAAGACTCTTCTGGATCTTTTGCAGCTCGTTCTTCACAAAAGTGATGATGTCATCCTCCAGCAGCTGGAACAGAAGATTATATGAACAGTTTATATCTATCCATCAAGCCAAGAACCGATCAGTTTAGCTAGACTTACAATGTGCCTTCAGGATTTAAAACCTGGATGACCTTTAATTTCTAATTTAACTCCCAGATAAAACTGAAGTTATTGCCCTGTGGCCCCAAGCACCTCCGTGACGCATTCTCCAGAGAGATTAGTTACTCCCTGGATGCAACCACCCTGGACCTCCAGCCCCACCCTGGCCTTCCAGCCCCGCACCCTGGCCTCCAGCCCCACCACCCTGGCCCCCACACCACCCTGTCTCCAGCTCACCCTGGCCTCCACCTCACCCTGACGCTCCAGCCCCCACCCTGGCCTCCACACCACCCGCCTGGCCCTCCTTCACCCCCCTTGCCTCCTCACCACCCTGTCCCCCGCACCACCCTGTCCTCCGAGCACCACCCTTGCCTCCATCCCCACCCTGCCATCCAGCCCACCCTGGACCCCCACGCACCACCCTGGCCTCCAGCATCCCCTGGCCTCCATCATCACCCTTGCGCCGCCAGCATCAAACCCTGGCTTCCCAGCACCACCCTGGCTGTACCAGCCCACCCTGCCTCCTGCAGCACCCTGGCCTCCAGCACCCCTTGGCCTCCAGCCCACTGGTCTCATCTTGTGGTTATCTTTTGTCATGACTCACCTTTACTTCCCACTTAAAAGCAATTTCAATGTCGCGCCTTTTTTTTCACTACGTAATATGAACAACAGGAATATCTTCTAAAAGTTATGCAGCAAAAACGAGTCCCATGCATTTTGTTACTTCTAGGTTGGGATTACGCTATTCCTTTGTAATCAGGCTGCTACGAAGACGGTCCTAAGACCTCAGCTGATCCGGAATGCTGCAGCACGTGTTCTGACAGGAAAGCCAGGAAAGAGATCCGTTTCTTCTCCTGTTTTCAGCTTCTCTGCATTGGCTTCCTGTAATTTAGAATAGAATTAAAATCCTTCTTCTCACCTACAAAGCGGTCCTTTCCTGGTCAGGCTCCATTTATCTTAAAGAGCTCAATAGTAACCTTACAACCCTACAGAGCACTACGCTCCCAGAATGCAGGATACTGGTGGTGATTCCTAGCAGTCTCAAAGTGAACGGAGCCAGAAGCGTTCATCTACAGGCCCTCCCTGTGGAAGCCAGATTCCAGTCTGGTGTCCCGGGACCAGAGCCGTTCATCTATCATGCTCACTTCCTGTGGAATCAGTTCCAGTTTGGGTTTTCGGGAGGCAACAAACCGTCTCCACATTTAGAGTAGGCTTAAACTTTTCCCCTCTTTGATAAGGTTTATTTGTTGGGTATGGGCATAGAATTGGAATGTTGTTAGGGAGTGAGGAGTCGCCAGCGTCCTCCTAACCCGGCCTCAGGGAATAAACTAAAGGAACTTGGCATCCGAGCCCGATCCTGTTTGGGAGAGTTCTAGCCCGACCAGCTCCTCTCTTATCCCTGTCTCTCTTGGTTTTTGCTGAATATTTAGACAGCTTGGGGACCTGAGCTGCCTCTCTCCTCTTTTCCCTATCTTTCCATTTATTTGCATCCCTGTCCCTAAGGAATTGGCTTGTTTACTACCTGTTACTAACCTCGTTACTACCTAGTTACACCTAGTTTACTAACCTTGTTACTAACCTTTGTTCTAAACCCGTAGTACTAACCTTGTGTCTAACCTTGTTACTAACCTTAGATACTAACCTAGATACGAACCTAGTTTACTAACTGGCCTATTTACTAACCTTGTGACTAACCTAGTGTACTCACCTCGTTACTAACCTAGAATACTAACCTAGTTACTAACCTATTACTAAACCTTGTTACGACCCTGTTACTAACCTAGTTACTAACCTCGGTTACTAACCTTGTTACCTAACCAGTTTACTAACCTAGATACTAAACCTAGATACGTACCTGTTCTAACCCTATTACTAACCTTGTTACTACCGCTAGTTACTACCTATTACTAACCTAGTTACTAACCTTTGTTACTAACCTAGTTACTACCCTAGTTACTAACCTAGTTCTGAACCTGCTCTGGGAGTCCTTATTCTCTTTTTTCCCATCATGTTCCCTCGGATCGGGATAATCCCAAATCATGGTAGGCAAGCTGTTTTGCCATGGTCCCGCTCCATGTTCTGCGTGCCATGTTCATCTGCTACACTCTGCGAGTGGCCCAGCTACGGATCCTGCGACGTCCTGCTACGTCTGCTACTCCTGCTACGTCCATGTGACGTCCTGCTATGTCCCTGCCTACATCGCTACGTCCTGCTATGTCCTGCTACCTCCTTCTATGTCCTGCTACGTCCTGCTACGTCCTGCTACGTCCTGCTCCGTCCTGCGTTGCCTTGTAATGCCCCACAGCGTCCTTCTATGCCATGAAACTACCTACAAATCATGGCTACAAACTACTATTCTTTTTTCTATTTTTGTTATTTCCACTAACACCGACCGGCGCGTAGACAACCGCCTACCGAAGGAGCCTGGGGCTTGGTCCTGGGCCTGGGTCTGGGTCTAGGCCTGGGTCTGGGTCTGGGCCTTGGTCTGGTCTGCCCAAGTTTCTGCCTAAAAGGAAGTTTTCCTCTCCACTGGGGCCCTGTTTGGCTTGCTCTTGAGGAACTACACGAACTGTTTGGGTCCTGATAAATTCTGGAGTGTGGTCTAGACCTTCCTTCTTCTGTAAAGTGTCTTGAGATACTCTTGTTATGAATTGATAACTATAAATAAAAAATGGAATTGGATATTTACATTTACTTATTTAACAATCCTTATCTATTTATTTCATGCTCCAGATCCCAAACACACACACTACACCCACCACAACACTTATTTACAATCATGCTGTCTGTCAACGTCCTAACAAGTTGACCTTTTCTCCCCCAATGTGACTCTAGACTATCAAATGATTTCCTATATTTCTAACTTGACCAGGAGAAAAGACTGGGGTCTTCCACATGGGACTTCTAGTCCCCCGTGGGGGGGGGGGGCAGCAGAGTGACTTTTACCAGACCCTACTCCCCCTCCATTTGGTGCCCTGGCTTAAAAAGTCTTTAGTTTCTCCCCTCCCTCCCCCTAGACTAACCCCCCTCATCCTTAGGATGGCAAAACCTGGTCCACTTCTTCATCTAACACTTCTCCTGTAACCTGGTCATTTCAGTCTCTTTTCACTTATGTCTCAGGTAAACAAACTCGTGACGGATCTGACTTAAACAATTAAGGCTTTACTCCGTCGACTCTGTTCACCCCACTAATGACTTTTAACGTATTTAACAGGTTTAACCGGCCTCTCAATGGACTTCTAATCAGTGCACTCCATCAAATCGCTAGATCCCCCGGGTCCCCCGTCTCCGGTCGGCCTAGGACCCGTCTTTCAGGCTTTTAAGCTCCACCACATCGACCAGCTAATGCATCATACTACTGCTCTGACTCATCACCTTCACCACTTCTCCTGGGGATTCAGTTATGAATCAATGAAGACTAATTTACTGATGAGCCAACACCACCCGTAGATGCTAAGCTGACACAATCCATTGTTTCTATGTGTTCTTTTCAGGTGTATATACAGTTAAGGTTTTCACTGAGCTCTAACAAGAAATTAGCACAATCCGCAGGAACGGTTGCATGAAGAGGAAAAACTACAAGTGAGACATCACTACTACACATACTGTTCCTCTATTGCGTCATTCCTAGTTCTAAACAAAGAAAAAATTACTATTGTTGTAATACATCAAGCTATAAGCTCTATGCTAGCTCCATATGGCTAAGTTATGTTCCTCTCGTTCTCACACCTCGTAGTTTTGGACATAAACTTCGTTTCGTTTTCGTTTTTATTTCACACGTCATCCCTGTAAGTCACACCAATTCCTGGGCACAAACATCGTATACCAGGACGCATGAAAAGGGGACCCCAAATAAGCTACTAAAGCTTTTCATAGGAGGCCCTAAACGATAAACATACCATAATTAACATCCCAACCAAACTCAATTTACCATGGACAAAACAAACAACACCCAAACACCAAATAAACATCCAGCACAAACTGTATCCTTGTACAAAATATTAATAAAGCAATTTTTGCCTTGAGCACAATTTCTGAAGATGGAGACCAGAATGCAACATTTTAAGTTTTCCTCGAGCTCGTATCCAAATTTGCGGTCCCCTACACCATACCTCAGGCTCTTACGTTTTAAACCGACGTTTTTTCACCAGTATTTTGGTATTTTTCCCCTTGTATCATAGGTGTCCAGGGGCAGTGATTAGACTGGCTCACACCACCGGATCGTTGAAACCCTGATTAACAACTTGAACATACTGCGGCTTTGTTATATACGTTATGTTAGTGAGCCCCACTAATCCAGACGATGAAGATAGATGACGATTGGGGGTGTTTAGCTCAGACCCGTAATGCCTGTACACTTTTTTTTTCTGGTAAAACCTCTGTCGTTTTCCCATGGCTAGGAAAAAGTGTAACACCAGAGTACAAATTTTAAATGTGCGGTTCAAACAAAGTTGTATATAAGTTAGCGATGTAGGTGTGGAAGTAACTGTCCATATTTAGATCATTTTCTTGATTTAGGTGATCAATATGGCATTTTGACAGTTTTAAATATGCCTCAATATAAACCCCAGCACTTTAGTTTGGCATTTACTCTTTCAATATTTGTGTTCCATTTATTTTAACACAAACATGCTTGTGTTTACTATTTGTTTTTTTTTTGTAAATGACCTACAATGTAATTTTGTCTTTTGAATGTCAAGAGCTAATTTATTACACAAAACCAAATTTCTACCTAACTTCCTCTCTATTTATTATTTCTTTTCCAGTCCACGTGGACCTCTTTTGTGACATGAATAAAATTTGTGTATCAGCAAATAAAACTTTATGTAAACCTTAGTGTAATTTTCAAGTCATAAACATATAACAAGACAGAGAGGACCCAAAATGGATTCCTGAGGGATCCAAATTTAATGGGATTTTTTTCTAACGAAAATTTTCCTTAATAATTTTACAAATGCTGTCCGCCAAATAATAACTTTTGAACCAGCTAAATGCTAGTCCTCGTATTCCATAATGATGTTAATTTTTTTTCAAAAGAGTCAAATCAATAGTATCAAATGACCTTGGATAAATCTAAAAAATACCAATCCCCACACCCCCCTAATCAATGGCATCGATTGATCTTTTCAGTCCGATCTAGTATAGCCATACCTGTAGTAATTACTTTCCTAAACCTCCTTGGGAAGAACACAATATATTTAGGCTTGTCAAGGTATCCATTTAACCATCTTGTACACTACTCTCGCGAGAACTTAGAGATTGTATGCACAATATATGGGACACTCAATTGCTCATGATCATTTTTATCCCAGGATCTAACAACTGGTAGATTTTTGAAATTTTTGCCCTTTTTGGCCAATTCCCAGAGAGCAACGAAAGGTTTCATGCACTAAGTAAGTGGCTCAAATCTTCAACCGCAATGGCTTTTCAAAATTTCTGCTACAGATATTTCATCCTCACCAGCGAGTGTACGAACTTCATGAGTCTTAGATGAATTTTAACGACTTTGTGCAGTCAGTTTGGCTTTTCATAAAGAAAGATTTGTTGTAGTTTCTTGCAAATAATGATTAGGAAAAATACCGCTGCGGTGGTTTAATTGTTAGAGAGTTTTTCCCCCAAGTGGGCAAGTAATTATAAAATGTTTGCTAGAGTCATATCATTTGAGGAGTTTATTACCATATTGGAAGCACAGTGCTGTTTGCTCTTGTAAGATACTTCATTTAGCACTGGTCCACGACTTCTTATAGTCACCCTTGAGATGCTTGAATGAGGTGTGATATGGTTACTGGTTTTTACTTTTCTTACTATAATGTGTGGAGTTTTATTCCTATAATTACTGTATATTTCTTATTCCTGTCACTTGTTTTTTTAAGAAATTTTTTTAAATAGATATATTTTAAAATATCCTTTGTGGGCCAGGGTTTATGACCATATGTGACCACATTTACAGTCTTCTCCAGGGATGGTACCATAATAGAGTTTGTGATTTCAATTTATAGGTAGGTCAGTGTCTGGTCATTACATATAAATTACTTCCCAATTTTTTTGGGCCTGTAACTACCCCTCAGTTGTTCCGAGAGTTGTCTCGTTTAGGATTTTAGTTTTCTAATTTTTTTGCTCTGATAATTGCCATCTTACTAGCAGATCTAGAAATAATACAATGTTGAAATGGTCATTAATATCTGATAACACCACTCCAGTCTTCAAGCCTAGCATGTTGAATGTTTTGTATGATATGGGCAATAGCGCCCCAGGTGGCATGAGTCACTCTTGACATGTTTATGGTACAAAAAAGGAGGAAGATGGTAAAGTAATTAATGACGTCCTTTTTGATCATCTTCTCTGATAACTCAATAGTTAAAAGTCCCCTATCAGAACACAATCTTTGTTTTTCCTGTTTATAATGGAGAATATATTCCAGTTTAATTTTAAAAGGTATCAATTTCAGAGTCGGGGAAGGACTATAACTTCCCTCCCGCTATAAGTTGTTTTAGCGTTTGTAGGTTTATCTCAATCAAAGTGAATCACACTGATTATCATCTAAGACAATTCATCACCAAACAGACATATGATGTCTAGACTGCACAGATAAACGACACCACCACCCTGGGTGGCCAGGTCCTTTTTTTGGTGACTAGCTTGTAATCATCTAGATTAAGAATATCAGTACTAGGTCCTGTCATAATCCAGTTTTCACTGCACCATCAAAGCTCCAGTCAGAGGTTTAAATTAAACGTACGGTAGCTAATTCTTCATGCTGTTTCCAACAACTTTTGCTAATATTAAGGTGACTAAATGATAGTTATTTACATTATTTAAGTTTTTTACTTGTTCAGGGAATATAGTCTTACACTTCATTCTAACTATGTCATACAGAGATTACATCCTCTCCATCATAATTAAATTATTGAACTCATATAGAAATACTATAATATTTAGTGATTGAACCAACAGGTTTGCTGGGATAATATAAATACATGTGCACATAGAAAATCTTTGTATTCACAATACGCTTCACGGATCCATAAATCCACGTCTATTTCAACAGAAAAATTTAATTTAAGAGAAAAAAAGAAAGAAAATAGCTCCCCAATTATATTTTTAGCTTCTCTACCACCGTAGAACTACTCAAAACACACCCCTTTCCACTGAAATAGTTAAATGTGTTTTTTCAGAAAATACCCAAAACACGATAAAGGAGAGAGTGAATCACAATGACCTCAGAAATACCAATGCCAGTGGAAACACAATTCAACTGTCTTTTAATCAGTTTATAAAAAAACCCATAAGGCTGTACTTCAAAAATGCTCCTGCATACCGGGGCTGCAAAGAAATACGTAAAACGAAAAGGCTAGCGTTAACCAGACAGTCTGTTGTTCTGGTTTGGCCAGTTACCAGACAAGTGCAATCATTTCTCAAGTGTCTGTGAATACTGAATCGTCCTGGCTTAAGTTCTAGTTTTTAGCTCCGACATTACCTGAGGGTTCCGTACTGATGTCATTGTTACGACCTCTTGGAGCGTATCCCTCTCGTAGATGAAAATCAAATTGTCCGGGTATTTCAACTGACCTCATCATCAAACCGTGCTTCGCGGATTATTTTAAATCCTTGACCTGGTATTTATGAATGCTGATGATGACCGGCTCTATGCGTATGGCCCTTTGTGGTTTATTTGCAAGGATCCGATGAGCTCTGTGTCGCCTCCGCGGAGACCCAAATCTTCCTTGCCGAAGACCTCAAAGCGCATTGTGAGAAGAACGTGGATGGATTATATCCCCATTGACTCCGGTAGGCCAAGCACTCTGTGTTTTTGCGCCGGCTACTTGATCCCAATCGGTGACTTGAGGCAGCTAGTTTAGCATTGCTATCATTAGCTTGCACATTTATTCCATGCTAGTCAGTCGTTTGCCTGCAGTTGCATTTTGATTCAACTTCCCCAATCTTCACAACTGATCAATACCGTCGTTTGTATGCGATCAAGCCTTTTTTCCTCCAGTGTTGGCATCGTGGCGTTGAAGTCATCAGAGAGGCTTTCCCCGATTTTCCTCTAATAAGCTGCTATGGCTGCCAATGTCATACAATCTCCTCCATCTCAGGCTTGTAGCTCCTTCTCTGATCTACTTTTTGTACTTTCGGAGGCCTGGTTTTTGCAGATCAACGGTTTAGTAGAACTAATAGTAGTACTTAATAGAAGTAAAATACTTGGTTGGAGCAACATAGCAGAGAGGATTCTTCTGTCTATGTCTAGTGGAAAGCGGTTTCTCATCGTGGTTTTAGCGTGGCCGTGCCGTCTACGTCATCATTCCGCGTCTGCCATATGCCCATATGAAATCACCTTCATATGATCAAAGGTTTCTCTACCGTTTTCCTGAGTGGTCAGGTGAAAGTCTGTCACCTTCTGTGCATATTGTCGACATAATAATAAATCCATGGACAGAAAGGGGAATACACATGTACAGAGCAACCTCCCACAGCGGACGTTCTAACTAAATGCGAACGCGACCCGCAAGGGGGGGGGTCATTCATTGGTCACACTACAGCTGTGCATCCTGTTTTAAAGAAATGCTCCAAGGCACTCTTCTTGGGAACAATTAAAACCTTTATTGCAATGGCTATTTCATATACAACATCTTCCCTTACTATGAACTGGGTAGCAACCCACCGCGTATCGGCCAAAAATGGGCCCTTTTGTGTACATCAGCCTACAACTCTGATTCGATTGGAAACACCTGGAACACAGCAGGAGCTCAAAGGTGACGAATGCAACGTCTACGCGTCACCAGATTGGCCTACAAAATATATTGTCCAAGTGTGGAGTTCAGTTCCAAACCGCCCGCTCTGTTGGCCCAACTTGAAAAAGCGGCTACATTGATGCTGGTAAACCCATCTGTGGCAGAGGAGCAGTGATGTTTCCCCTTTCCTGTTACTTTTTTAGACTGTGGTACTAGTATTCAGTGAGAGCACACAGTTTTTAACGAAGTAGTTTTTCATCTCGGAGGCGATCCTTGCAACATTACATAAAGAAGAAGAAAACGATTTCATCTGACAATAAGGAACAATCAGTGAGACAAATGTGAACCAAAGTGATGCCGTCATACATCCTCCATCAAACCCTATTAACCACATTAACGATGAAGTTGTCCTCCTCCTAGAGAGGACACAGAGACATCTGAGGAACCAGAACCAGACCCCAAACCCAGGATATAGAGGCTGGTGAATGTGGTGAATAAGAAGGTGTTGAGGTGGATCATGAAGATCCCAGAGAAACTGTGTCGAAGGACAGAGAGCCAGCAGACAGTCACATACACTGCCTAACTCTTTTATAGACAGAGGATGACGGGAGGGCTGTTCGTCTGTTTATTGTGCCGACAGAGTACCCTTCATCATGCAGTTCAGACTCCAGGACAGGATCATTATAATCCAAACACACAGTCATCATTGTCTGCTCTCTTCCTGCTGATCCTCTGTAACACTGTAGATAAATCCTTCCTCTCCTACGGACCTCCCATTACCAGCGACCAGTCAGACCCCTCTCTACACAGCCAAGCTGAGGACAGACGCAAACCATCCTGGATGATCAGGAGAGGTTGTATACTCTCTCACTGTGTCACCTTCCTGTGGTTGTCAGACGTTTGAGGTCTCTGTGTCTGGTTTTTGTCCAGTTCCAGTCACAGACATCTGATGGAGAGAACAAGACCAATAAAACAAAATACGCGGTTCTGTGGTGACGGAGCTTCAATCTATTGCCTGCATAGCGCCATAAGAACTCAATTGAGGAGCTCATTAACGCTGTTTGTGTGTTCGGGCTTACAACCCCCCCCCACCAAGAGCTGACATTAGAAGTCCACAGTTCAGACCTTTGAACATCAATCCAAAGTGAACTGTGAGTGTGAATGAACATCAGGAGGTTGTGGGTCCCACCAACTGGCTTTAAGCTGGTTTGCATTGACTCATTGGCCAGATGTGAAAACCTCTACTGCCCTTAAAACTTTAAAACACACTCAAACTTCCCTCAACCAGGTCTCAGTCTCTGTGGTCCCCATGGTCCCCGTCCTGCAGGAAAGAAACAAAGTCAGAATCACTTCATTACAACCTCACTCACTGTGTGAACGCTTACAACCCCCCCCCCCACACACACCGAGACACACACCACAACAACAACAACTCACACTATTAATACAAAATATGTAATGTCAACAGCTTCATGCAGCACCATTATATTAACTTTTATTCTGGAGATATACGGGTGCCTTGTCCCCTCTATGGGATGCCTCCAATACCTTACTGCTACTTTACCATAAACACAAAGTCAGTCTAATCACTAACTAATACCCAGTACTTTAACCATATTACAATATCAAATATACCGGTTCCTCAAATATGTATCCTCCTGTAGATCCAATTTTCTTGTTTATTGTATCTCTCCATCCTCTTTCAATGTACATGAGGCCCTTATCACCTTACCTACTTGGGGTCTGTCAGAGGTGAGTGTTTAGCGGCTGCCCACTCCAATCACAAAGTTAGAAACACCATTCATGTTTTTTGTGTTATTATTTTATCATTTGCGACAACATGTTCTTATTTTCTCTCCTTATGCTTCTCGTTTCGGTTGGCTTGAGCCCATTCTTCACTGGTTAAGAGATGAACAGAAAATTTTGAAATGCCTGGAACCCTCCCTGTAACATGAACCATCAGAGTTCATCAGGTTATAGACATAGGGCAGGTTGCCATCTGTCCAGACCTGAGAGTGTCCGTCCTCCAGTGTTGGTCCTTAAGTCCAAGCTGACAGCAGCTTCACTCCTGAGTCTTCCTGGATGATTGTAGCTCAGGTCTCCATCACTCTCAGATGGAGGGGTTGGAGCCCAGAGGAGCTGAGACCATAGAAGTACCAGCCTTCCTCTGAACCAACACCCTACAGACTGTACACACACACCACACACACACACACACACACAGCAACACACACTATAGCAATTTTCCTGCAGTCCATCAACAAGTTGTGAAAACCCTCATATTGAACTGGAACTGACAGATTAAAGAAGAAAATCTATTGTGTCATTTACTACAACTGCAAATTTTTAGTCAAGTTTTACGTGAACTACGACATACTGTTGACAAGCGTGCTGAGTCCACTTACCCTTTCCTGTAATTTAATTGTTACACAGTTATTGAGCAGCTAACAAGTTAACATTTGCTTGTTAAACAGAAGTAACACTAACCTAAGTTTCCAGTCTGCAGTGTGGACTCTTCAGTCCACTGACACCAGTCTCCACTCCTGAAATCCGGCAGGTCATTCTTTACTCAGGGTCCACTCTCTCAGCCGAGTGATGGGAGCTGAGACTGCGGACAGAGCTTTACCATCTTCTCTTTGACAGTTTTACAGCCCTCAGTCTGAAACAATCAGATAGCTAATCTATTTAATGGAATTTTTTTTTTTAATTAATTAAAAAATTACAGGCCATCCTTTTCAAATTGTGGAATACTACTTAGATTCTAGCGGATAATTCTTTTGAGTAGACCCACGGAATAATAACTATTAAATGCAAATGAGCAAGTAGCACTATTATGTTTCCCAGTATAACTTTTGACTATTTAGGCCAGCTGATGAACCACCTTCATCCTGCAATCCTGCCGGTTGTTTGTTTACTCGGTCCCTCTCTCTTCAGACTAGAGGACTGTGAGCTGAGAATTGAGGACAGAGCTTCCCAGCTTTTTCTCTGTCAGGTTACAGCCCTCATGTCTGAGGTAACCAATAAACTATAAGAAACAATACAGCTAATTGTATTTCTGACAAGAAACTCCCTTTGTCTGAGATAGCGTGTGACGTACCGACTTGTTGAGGCTTTTACCACTGGCCGCAGCCGTCAGAGATTCTCCTCTGAAGCCGCAGTATTTGGCTTCCGGTCAAACACGTCCAGATCTTCTTCTGATGACAGTAAAGATGAGACCAGAGCTGACCCTGAGCATGAGACAGTTTATCTGTGGAGAGACGTTCCTGAAACTCAGGGACTGTTGGATCTGCTCCACTATATCACCATCATTCAGTCCTTCAACGTGGAACAAATTGCTGCTTCTCTCTGTCAGACGAGATTCTCACTCATCTTCTTCTGATGTCACCCCACTTTTTCTTGATTGGTCTTTGAGCTCTTCCTGTCTGTGTCATAAACCTTGTAGTAACTCCTGATTGATCTGTGCAGTGAAAGACCCGGAGGAAGCGAGGAACAGAAGTCCAGGTGTCCATTTGGACTTCTGTAAGGCCTTTGTCCACATCACTCTGGTAGAACTTCTTATGTCTCTGAAGCCTTTTAGACAGTTTTGGATGTTTTTTGTTCTTTTTCTGCCTCTGTTGACTCCAGAGTTGATGAAGGTCAGATGGACATGAAGGCACACATAAACTCCTGAAACACTCGATGGAACGAGCAGAACACCGATGTCCTGGTAAGTCCTCTCCTCCTCTTTAAAGATCTGTGTGAACACTCTGAGACCATGCGGCTGCTCTGATATCGATGCCAACTCGTCAGGTCTGATTCGTAGAAGATCCTGTTGCCTTCTGCAGCTGCTCAAAAGCCATTTTTCCCAGAGTTCAAATGATCTTCCCTGCTCACTCTGGACACCGTGTGGATCTAGTCTCAGCTCCCCATCATACTTGATTTTTTTCACTTTGGACTGAACCCCATGAAGTGTATGTACATCTCAGTTAGGGTTCTGGGCAGCTCTCCTCCCTCTCTGGTCTTCAACACGTTCTCTAGAACTGTAGCAGTGATCCAGCAGAGACTGGGAATGTGACCCATGATTGTGGAGGCTTCGTGCTCTCTTGAATGTGGGAGTATTCTGCTTGGCCTTCTCCTCATCTCTGACTTCTCTTTCTGAAGTACCCTCCTTCTTGCATCAGTGAACCCTCTGACCTCCTGTCCACCATGTCAACACACCCATAGGGATCTGATTGGCTGCTGCAGGTCGTGTGTTAGCCAGAGGCTAGCAAGGGAACAGTTTTCCCCCTGATGAGTGTGTCAGCAGCACACCCACTGAGGTGGCTCTGTAACGTCAGTCAGATCCAGTGTTGAGGAAGTCCAGAGGAAGTCGACACTCATCAAGAACCGTCAAAGATGAAAGACCCCTCTTCAACCCTGCATATTCTGCTTCTTTGGTTTTCACTAAAGAAGTAACACACTTCACCAGCTGAACTTCTCTCTTTCAGCAACCTTCAGCTCTCTGATGTGAATGGAGAATGTGAACTGGATGGTCCCTGGTTGTCTTTGCCTTCAGCCCAGTCCAGAGTGACCTCTGTGTCAGACTGTTTTTCCCATGCCAGCCCTCCCTTTGTCATCACGTTCTGATGGTTCATCTCTTCCATGTGGGGTTTCAAAGATTGTCTTTCTTGTCCTGAATTGTTGTTTCTGGTCCGTCTGGTTTCCCTGGTGCGGTTTCAATCTTCCTGACCTCATGTTTATCAGTGACCTCTGCAGCCCCTCGACTCCATGAGGAGATCTCTGTGAACATCGATTCAGAAGGTTGGGTTGTCCTGCTTTAGCATCCCCCTCAAACATACACTGGAACGCTCTGCTGTTTTTTTGAGTTTACGCTGCAAACTCCACATCTTCCTGATGAAACCCAACAAAGAAGATCATTCAGACAAGACATGATTCAACATTCCTCAGAGAAAGGAGTACAGGTATGTTGTTATATATTTTGCAGACAATATCCCGTTCCTCCAGCCCTGTTACTCTTTATAGAAATCCTCTACTGCTCTGCAGACGTCCAGCCAGCTCCTCCTGCTTCATCTCCTTCATGAAGTGCGTGTGATCGTCAGAATGCCTCTCTCTGCTCTCCTCTGCTCTTCCTCTTCGACCTCACCGTCCAACACCTCCTCATCCTTTCTCTTCCTCTCTAAGCATTCTGGGTAAATCGGGAGACAAGACTCTTCTGGTCTTTTGTGCAGCTTTCGTTCTTCACAAAAGTGATGATGTCATCCTCCAGCAGCTGGAACAGAAGATATCTGACTGACAAATCAAAGTGAAATCTGGACGCACACATCAGATTCAATGTTTGACAGAATAGATGTAACAGTATTGTTTGTCACATTGCTCCAGACCTAAAGATGGAGTCCAGTGGGTTGATGGCTGCTGGGCAGACCTGACCAACTGGGGACCCTCTGGCTCTCCTGTCCACTCTGTGTAGGAATCAGAAGAATTAGCTCCCATCATGTCTGTCCGACAACTAGACACACCCAGTAAAGGTCCATGAGTGTATGTTTGGATGTTAACAGTAATGAATCAGACGGACTCCCTGTAGTGGTCCCACCTTTACTAGTCCTGCTTTGG
>NC_045747.1:34421085-34421206 GCF_008692095.1 Etheostoma spectabile | reverse complement strand
TGGGTATCAGTTTGAAATCCTCACCTTTGATCAACAGAGTGGCGTCCATCTTTGAACTCTATATGTTCACCGATAGACCAGACACTCTTCATGGACACACAGCTGGGTCCAGGTTCTTCCA
>NC_045747.1:34420943-34421075 GCF_008692095.1 Etheostoma spectabile | reverse complement strand
CTCCTGATAGAAACACAAGATAAATTCTGCTCTGCTCCCCCAACACACTGAGACCAAACCTGTCAGTGGTGTAATCCACCTACTGTTCAGGATAGCTGTATCCAGGAAGTTCTTGTTAACATTGTGTATGAT
>NC_045747.1:34420433-34420933 GCF_008692095.1 Etheostoma spectabile | reverse complement strand
ATGATCAGTATTTAATTTAGACATGTTTCAAAGTATATATTAAATGTGTATTCAGTGCAGTGAGCACCACAGGCTTGTTGTGGGGTGACCATGTTTTTAGAATAGTAATACTAATGTCTATGTAACAGTCTATGTAGTTTGAACTTTTTTTAGATAGATAGATCCTTTATTAATCCGTTAGAGGAATTATAGTAACACAGAAGCTTCAAAACAAACATAACACTGCAAATTTCCACAAATATCTTCCATACCTAATAAGATAACTACTACTACCTTTGTAACTCATGTAACGTGCATGACTAACTCATGTTAGTCATGCACGTGATGTAAGGTATCATGTGATCACCCCCCCTAATATAGAAATGCAGACTGTTAACATATATTTCAGTCAGAAAGCCAGAGAAATGCATTGTCTGCATTGTTTTTACATAAGTTTGCATTTAAGGCCACCAAAAATGTTTCTTAGTCGCAGTACCTGTCCTCTGTGTTAGGACAATAAA
>NC_045747.1:34420334-34420423 GCF_008692095.1 Etheostoma spectabile | reverse complement strand
ATCTAATAAAAAGAGGAAGAGATGTGGTGTCCGAGCAGTGAGTTTCAGCTGAGAGTCTTCTCTATTTTTACCTTTAAAGTTATGTATTG
>NC_045747.1:34420214-34420324 GCF_008692095.1 Etheostoma spectabile | reverse complement strand
CAATAACAATGAAGCAGTATATATATATTACAGTTAAGGTTAAATATATATTATGTTTGTAGTAGACCAGTGTACATTTACTGCAAAATGAATAACTTGAATGAACTGTA
>NC_045747.1:34419902-34420204 GCF_008692095.1 Etheostoma spectabile | reverse complement strand
AATGTAACTTCTGCTCACCTTTGATCAGCAGAGTGGCGTCCATCTTTGAAGACTAAAGGTTCATACATAGACCGGTCACTCTTCATGGACACACAGTTGGGTCCAGGTCCTGGACAGTCTGGTCCCTGATGGATTCTGATAGAGAGATGTTCATTAAAGCTCACATATTTAGGAAAACATTTCTCTAAATCAAAGACATAAATAATTTAACATGTTTGAATACAATATAAAAAATATTTCATTGCTGACTTGTTACTAAAGAAAATTTTACAACTAATTACTTTTCATCATGTTTAAAAGTA
>NC_045747.1:34419735-34419892 GCF_008692095.1 Etheostoma spectabile | reverse complement strand
CTTTGAATGGTCACTCTTGAAGGACAAACAGCTGGGTCTGGGTTCAGGTGCAGGTGCAGGTCCAGATCCAGGTGTGGGTCTGGGTCCAGGTCTGTGTTTCTTCTCTGGGCTGAAACACAACACACACAGAGCTTTGAGTGTGAATGATGATGATGAT
>NC_045747.1:34418735-34419413 GCF_008692095.1 Etheostoma spectabile | reverse complement strand
AGCTCCTGAGCCATCGAGTTGGAACTGATAGAAGAGAGCAGCGGTGCAGCTTCCTCTGCTCTGATTCGCGGCCTCACCAAATGACCAATGAGAACCAGCATCACTTCTCTGCAATAACACACCACTATTGAATCCATGTGTTGAGCAGGTCTCTGTGTTGAGTGAATGAAATGGGATACTTTCATGAGAAAAGCCTCAGTAGTTCCCAGAGTTCAGCATGTTCTAACTGCTTCTTTCTCTGAGCAACAGTCCACGCGCCATAAGGATTCAACTGACCCTGATATGACTCAAGAGAGAGCCTTCCAATCAAAGGGCAGCTGCTGAATTGGCTTTTTCAGGAGACATGATGTGAAGGGATGAATGAGGGAGATGTTCTGATGAATATTGGCTGCTGCTCTCAGTGGTTCCTCTCCAGATGAAGGTGTGGACTCTGCTATGAGTCATGGTTAGGACAGAGAGGAGGGTTTGGAGGATTTTACTGCTTCATGGGAATCAGAGCTGGATGTCACCAAGGGGGTAAGTGAGCATCCAGAAAGCGTACCTCCTATGAGGAGATCGGCCACTAGCAACCCATTGACTCCCATTCATTCTGATGTCACTTAGACAGCAAATAACTTTACATCTGAAGAGTTTAAAGACTCTTTGGCTATTGTCTATTTCTAAAGAAACACGACAATG
>NC_045747.1:34416316-34418725 GCF_008692095.1 Etheostoma spectabile | reverse complement strand
TCCATTACCTTGTATCTCACATTATTGCACCGTATCAGACGTTTTTGTAAAATTGGCGGGGGGGGGGACGTGGAGGCATTTAGTTAAGGGAGAAGGCAGATTCCTTCCTGATTAGAAAACACAAGATAAATCTGCTCTGCTCACACCAACACACGAGACCAAAACATGTCAGGGTGTATCCACTACTGTCGGTAGCTGTATCCAGGAATGCGTTGGAACATTGTGTAGAATCATGAGCGGATTTTAAATTTAGAATGGTGTCAAGTATATATTAAAGTGTAGTCATTGCGGCAGTGGGACCACAGCTTGTTGTGGGTGACACATGTTTTAGATAGTATACGATGTCTTTAGAACAGTCGATGTAGTTGAACTTGTTTTAGAGTAGAATCCTATTGAATCCGTGGAGAGAATTATCGTAACCACAGAAGCTCAAGAAACAAACAAACACTGCAAACTGGTCCAAAATGTCTTCCCATAACCTAATACTACTACTACTACCTTTGTACCTCTGTACACGGGACAACACTCATGTTGTCATGCACGTGATGTAGGTAATCAGTTGATCACCCCCCCCTAATATAGAGATGCAGACTGGTTACAATAATTAGTCAGAAGCCACAGAAATGCATTGTCTGCATGGTTTTTACATAAGTTCATTTAAGCCACAAAAGTGTTGTAGTCCGCATACCTGCCTCTGTTGTACTCGGAATAAATTTGAATGCTCTAATAAAAAGAATAAGAGGGAGGTCGGATGGGTGAGAGGGAGTTTCAGCTGAGGTCTTCTCTATTTTACCTTAAGGTATGTATGTCCAGTGCACAATAACATGAAGCAGTTATATATTCAGTTAGGTAAATCATATATGTATTATGGGCTGGAGAACCAGTGTACATTGACGCCAAAATAGACTTGAATGGAACTGATCCTGAAAAGTAAGCTTGGCTCAGCTGTGTGCACGATGGCGGCCTCTTTGAAGACGAACGGTTCAACACAGTACGAACGTCCTTTCACTGGACACACAGTTGGGTGGCCAGTCCTGACTATCGTCCCTGTGAGGGATCTGATAGCGAGAACTGTTGCTAAAGATACCATGATGTAGGAAAACTAATTCCTGAAACAAAAAAAAGCGCATAAAGATTAACATGTTGTGGAATACAATATGAAAAAAAGCATTGGGCTGCTGTTGACTAAAGAAAATTTTACAACTATTACTGCATACAGGGTTTCAAAAGTAACATAAAAGTCCTTTGAATGAGTCATCTGAGAAGGACAAAACAGCTGGGTCTGGGTTCAGGGGAGGGGCACAGGCCGTCAGTGGGGTGGGTCGTAGGCTGTTCTTCTCTGGCTGAAACCCAACACACACAGAGACTTTGTTGAAGGATGAATGATATGGTGAGTGGGGGATGTCTGGGTGTGGACAGGTAGAGCTGGGCCTCTCCCTCTGCTGTGGTCTGGCTGTCTGGTCCCCCCACAGAGGGGTTTAGGGGCAGGGGACCCCCTCCTCTCTGTTCTACATGAATAGCAGAGTCCACACTTCATCTGGAGAGGAAAACACTGAGAGCAGCAGTCCAATCATTCATCAGCACATCATCACTCATTCATCCCTCACACATTCTCGGAAACGCCAATATCAGCAGCAGGTCCTCTGATTACGGCTGCTTCTCTTGAGTCATATCCGGGTCAGTTGAATCCTATGCCGGTGGAATGTTGCTCAGACTAAAGAAGCAGTTAGAAAACATGACTGAACTCTGGGAACTACTGAGGCCTTTCTCATCACATGATCCCATTTCATCACTCGCACAAGAGACCTGATCAACAAAGGATCAATAGTGGTTTGTTATTGGACAGAGAAGATGCCGGTGGTTCTCATTGGTCAGTGTGAGGACGAATCAGAGCAGAGGAAGCTGCCACCAGCTGCTTACTTCTACAGTCCACTGAGATGGCTCCATGGAGCTGTTTGGAGGATTTTAATGCTTCATGGGAATCAGAGACTGGATGTTCACCAAGGGGAGTGAGCATCCAGAAGCGTACCTCCTAGGAGATCGGCCACTCGCACCCATTGATCACCATTCATTTGAGGTCACTTAGACAGAATAAAACTTTAATCTGAAGAGTTTAAAGACTCTTGGCATTGGGTCTATTTCTAAAGAAACACGGACAATGTATAAAAGGCTCCATACCTGTTCATCACCATATGCACCGTATCAGCGTTGGTAAAATGGGCGGGGGGGGGGACGTGGGGCATTGTAGTTAAGGGAGAAGGCCGTAGGAGTGCTATAAAAAGCATCGGAACAAAATCTTCAGCAATGATTTGCTCCGCTCGACGATCACGGACAGGTCTACCACGCTCTCTGATGGGGAATGATTGAGTTTCTCTTGCAGAGCGACAGAAGACTTACAGACTGTCAGAC
>NC_045747.1:34410340-34416291 GCF_008692095.1 Etheostoma spectabile | reverse complement strand
AGGCCGTAGCGAGAGCTAAAAAACAGCATCGGAACCAAAATCTTTCGCAATGCTGCTCCGCTCCGACGATACTAGGACAGGCTCTACTCACGCTCCTGATGGGGAATGATGACGTCTTTCCTTGCACCAGCTACCAGAAGACTTACAGCTGCGACAGGTTGCTCACGTACATCTACGTTTGCAAGCTCGTTGGAGGTGGCACATCACATTGAAAAGCTTCTAATAGTCTTCAATGGTCTCTGTGTCATGTACTGTGTATGCAGGCCATTTTTATCTTAACGTGGATAAATTAAAAGAAGTAAATCAAATGAAAAACGCGGGCTCAGAACAGCAGGAAGTTTTGGGTTGCTCCGTTGGGTAGAGTTCCTCTGGTGGTTGAGATATATGGCTGATAATCTAAATCTTACAGAGAACATTAACGGGACTTTCATCTTGGAATCTGTTGACACGTGAATAACCGCGACAGCTTCCTCATGCTGTGGTCCCAAACCTTTTCACATGAAGGACCCTTAAGGACCCTAGACTAACACCTTAGACCCTGACTGAGAGGATTTTAGCCCTCCATTCACGATTATACTCTTCAGAGCAGGAACACGGGAGGAAGCATCACTGCAGACCCCTCCTCACCCTAGACACAACCCGGTCCAGCTTCTCCCTCTGGGGGGGCGCTACGGAGCCCTGTACGGCTCAACCCAACCAGGATCAGAATAGTTTCTACCCACAAAGCCATCGCTCTGCCGAACAGTGACTTCTTAACAGCCGCAGTGGCAGGTTCTGGTCATTAAACCAGCGGTCTCTACCGCACCGTTCCCTGTTCACTTATTAGTCACATATTTAGTATATGCATCATCTCAATCTCACGTTCATTTATATGACTATTTACATCACATTCCCATTCTCACATTTCCGTACTTTATCTTATCCAGATTCTCATTTCCTATTTCAGAAACGGTTCAATGTTCATACTGTGTTCCATTGGAATATAATAACTTAATACTATTTATCTCAGTATATTGCACTCACGCTCCACATTTAAAATATTTGATGGAACTCTTCATTGACCATGCTCTCTATGTTCGGGTTAGAGTTAGCGTATATGTGTATATATTAGTGTGTATGTATTGTAATGGTGGTTTTTGTGTGTGTAAGCACATCGTGAGCAACCTTGCTACAACGAAAAAATATGGGATTGGTCCTCATACCTGGGAAATAGAGCTATGATCTCTGTTTTTTGATTTTGAAGTTAAATGACAGACGTGTTTGAAAGTCCATAACCATAATAAAAAGTAATACATTCGGGTCCTTTACTTATGGACAGAGTTATAGTATACTAATGTATTATTGCCCGAGAGAATGACTCAGAAGAAACACCTTTTTAAAGAAACACAGGAAAACACTGAATATAAAACGCCATTAGTAAGTTATTAATCAACTTTAAATAAACTGTAATTTACTAAATTGAGCCTTTAATTTTAAAAATCCTACATCAGGAAGGTCGTAGGTTACAGAGACAACACGTATATTTGAGTTCTAACCAGAATCGTAATGAAGCTGGATACCGTTGGGAGCGCCGTCTGCAGTTAGTTCTGATACTATTACACTCCGGTAGACTCTTCTTATTTGGTTGAAGGCTTGGTGAAATGAAGCCCCGCTACAACTAATCGGACACGTACGTTAAAGATCAACGATGACATGGTACTGTGAGTGTGAGAGCAAAGGAGAAAGCAGATCACATAACGCCGTCTCTGGGGTGCTATAAGGTCTGTTGGTGTTTCCTTGAGATCCAAATGGGGTTAGTCTCAGTTCCTATTTCATCTGGGGCGCGCCACAACAATGATTTAAAGCAGAAGGGCGAGGAGACCTCAGACACTCTACACAGCCCGGGATCTGTCTCAATATTAACCACAGGAGGAAGGTTAACATGATTCACCATAGTGCGGGAACTCTTTATTATTCCACAACCACCATGATAAACAGCACCAATTGCTTCTCATCCCAAAAGTTATGAAAGTAAGACTGCCGTTCCCGTTATATTTGGGGTCCTCTCCAACAGGAACAATTCAATCAAACACCTTTACGTTGCCATATTTGCTTCTGTCAGGTCTTATTGTATTTAGAGGTTGGTTCTACAGGTAGGTTTACACGGGTTAATATCAGAAAAACACATAGTATGTTGTCCTGCACATGCTTGAAGCTCCTCCTTTTCACCCCTGTGGTGTGGACTATTGTTTTAGAGCTGCACGAGGAGACATTCTCATATTAGGTTAGCTTTGTGTTGGGAGTCGCCACACGCAGCGACCTCGGTAAGGACTACTAGCCAGTCAGAAGAAGAGTGAGCGGCCATGACAGTACTAGAGGCTCTAGCCAGTCAGAAGCAGAGTATGAGGGCTGACAGTACCGAGATAAGGATACTAGCACGTCGAAGCGGATTTATGCGGGCCCTGACTGTACCTAGGTAACGGACTACTTAGCCAGTCAGACAGAGAGTAGGCGGGCCCTGACAGTACTCAGGTAAGGACTACTCGCAACGTCAGAAGCAGGATTATGAGGGCGCCTGCAGTCCTTCCGTCAGAACTACTAGCCAGTCGACAGCAGAGTATGAGGGTCTGGACTGTACCTAGTTAAGGACTACTAGCCAGTCAGGAGCAGCGTATGAGGGTCCTGACTTATAGGTAAGGAATAATAGCCAGTCAGGAGAGAGTATGAGGGCCTGACGTACCTGGTAAGGACTACTAAGCAGTCAGAACGCAGAGTACGAGTTATGAGGGTCCTGACAGTACGTAGGTAAGGACTACTAGACAGTCAGGAGCAGAGTATGAGGGTCCGACGCTACTAGGTAAGGGATATAGCGCAGTCAGGCGCAGAGTATGGAGGGTCCTGAAAGTGCTAGGTAAGGACTAGAGCCAGTCAGAAGACAGGAGTATGAGGGTCCTGACAGTACTAGGTAAGGCACTACTAGCCAGTCCAGGAGCAGAAGTATGAGGACCGGCCAGTACCTAGGTAAGGACTACTAGCAGTCAGGAAGCAGAGATGAGGGCCCTGACAGTACCTAGGTAGGGCTACTAGCCAGTCAGAAGCAGAGTATGAGGGAACTGAAAGTACCTAGGTAAGGATACTAGCCAGTAAGGAGCGAGTACGGGAGGGCCCTGGACAGTATCGGTAAGGAATACTATGACAGTCAGAAAGCAGAGTATGAGGTCATGACAGTCCCTAGTGAGGGAATATAGCAGTCAGACGCAGAGTATGAGGGTCCGGACGGACCTAGGTCAGGACTGACTAGCCAGTCAGGAGAAGAGTATGAGGGTCCCTGACAGTAACTAGGTAAAGGATATAGCCAGTCAGAAGCAGAGTATGAGGGTCCTGACAGTACCTAGGGAAGGACTACTAGCCAGGAGGAGAGAGTATGAGGCCCTGCACAGAGCATAGGTAGGACTACAGCCAGTCAGGGCAGAGATGAGGCCCTGAGCAGTACCTAGGTAAGGGACTACTAGCCAGTCAGAAAGCAGAGATGGAGGGCCAGACAGTACCTACGGTAAGGATATAGCCAGCAGGAGAAGGTTATGAGGCTCGGACAGTAAAGGATTTTTTCTCTGGGAATAAGGTAGCTAAAGGGGACCCGAACAGAAAAGAGAAGAAACATTTTTCTTTTTGTTAGTTACCGTCGTTATGAGTTTGTTATATTATCAGATAAAACACATCAAACAGCATGACAACAGATACTACAGAGAACCCCCACCCCCCCCCACACCCCCCCCCCCCACCCCCCACCCCCCCCCCCCCAAATCTATGCAATACTACCAATTTAAATCATCTTGAATTCCTACTCACGGGTCCTTTTGTTTCAGTTTCATTCCGAAACCATCAGTAGGTAAATATTTACTGTATGACGTTTTCCTATTTTCTCTTTGAAATTTACTTGTCCATTTAATTAGTCACACGGCTCATGAAGAGGTTTTTAATTTTGTCCTTTATAGTTTAAAAATCCTTTTTTACGAGGAATCTAATTATATAATCTACTTTAAAGTCTCCAATCGGCACTTGCTGGAACCTCTACAAGCTCACACATCATCAACCCGTCTTATTAACCATCAACTATTTATTTTCATGCTACCAATCACAAAACACACACACACACCACCATAAACATTATTTACATCCAGCTTCGGTCCACCGTCCTAAGTGGCAACTTTAGACCAAGGTGAATCTGACTATCAAATGATTTCCTTATTTCTAGACATGACCAGCGAGGAAATAGACTGGGGGTCTTTCCATGGGACCAGTCCCCGGGGCAGCAGAGTGGTTTTACCAGACCCTACTCCCCCCCAGTTGGTGCCCTGGCTTAAAAGTTTGAGTTTCTCTCTCGCCTAATCCCTAGGATTGCTAACCTGGTCAACTTCTCATTAACGCACTTTCTCCTGTAAAACCATGCGTCGACATTAACATCTCGAACCAACATTTATACAAGTTTACTCCGTCGACTCGTCACAATAATGACTTTAAGATTAACAGGTTAACGGCCGTCTACCATGGACTTCTCATCAGGGAACGCCACTCAAAAGCTAGATACCCGGGGCCCACGTCCGGTCGGCCTCAGAACCCCTCTTTCAGGCTTTTAGCCCACAATCCAGGAAACCAGCCTAGGCAATATAATACTGCTATGACTCTCCCTTCACACTTCACATTCGGGGATTCAGTTATGAAGTAATGAAGACCTAAAATATGATGAACAACAAACAACCGTAATGCCTAAAGCTGACAACCAACAGTTTTCTTGTGTCTTTCAGTTCTATTACAGTTAAGGTTCTTACTACTGGCTCTAACATGAAATTAGCCAAATCCAGGAACATGGTTCATGAAATGAGGAAAACAAGTGGGGACAATCACATATAACATACGTTCATTATGTCGTTCAATCTAGTCTAAACAACGGAAAAACTAGGGTAATCACCCATAAGCTAAGCCTTATGCTAGCTCCATGTGCCTAAGTTAGTTCCTCATCTTCTCAACCCTCGTAGTGAGGACAAACTTCATACAATCACTTCAAAGGTTTCCGAGTTTCACTGACTGGGTGAGGTGAAAAGTTCTTGTCACAATTCTGTGCAATGTTGACATCTTAATAATCACGGGAAACGAACGGGGAAATAAACCATGGTTATAGAGCAGCACCCACAGAAGCGTTCAAAATAAAGAGAACGCAACCCCAACGGGGGAGGGGGGGGGGGGGGGGGGGTCATTTCATGGCTAACAAACTACAGTGGCATCCTGTTTAAAAGAAAGCTCCAAGGCACTCGTTTATTGCACGGCTATTTCATATCAACATCTTCAGCTATAGACTGGGTAGCAACCCAACGCGTATCGGACACCAAAGGGTCCTTCGGTGCACATTCAGAATCACAAAGTCTGATGAGTGGAAAACACCTGAGAAAACACAGTCAGGGAGCTCGAAGGGGACGACTGGCAACGTCGAATCAACAGATGGCTATATAAAATATATATATGCTCAGTTATGGATGTTCAACCCCGGATCTTGGGCCCAAAAAAACACAGGAATTCCAACCATGAGACGGGATAGTGCTCCAGCATGTCTACGATCCTGGAACCAAACCACTCTGTCCCACCACACCTTCTCACTTATTTTAGCGGCCATGTAATTTCAAGGCATTCTTGTGGGCCGACAGGTTGCTCACGTCACATCTACGTCTTCAAGCTCAGTTGGAGGCTGGGCAGCCATCACATGAAAAGCTTCTAATAGTCTTCACTGGTCTCTGTGTCTATGTTACTTTGTATGGCGGCCATCTTTTATCTTAACGTGGATAAATTAAAAGAATAAAATCAAATGAAAAACGGGGCCTCAGAAATCAGCAGGAAGTTTTTGGGTTAGCTCCGTTGGTAGAGTTCCTCTGGTGGTTGAGATATCATGGCTGATAATCTAAATCCTTACAGAGAACATT
>NC_045747.1:34410156-34410328 GCF_008692095.1 Etheostoma spectabile | reverse complement strand
TCACTTCTGGAATCTGTTGACACGTGAACTAACCGCAGACAGCTTCCTCATGCTGTGGTTCCCAAACCTTTTCACATGAAGGACCCTTAAGGACCCTTAGACTAACACCAGTTAGACCCTGACTGAGAGGATTTTAGCCCTCCATTCATGACTTATACTCTTCCAGAGTCAG
>NC_045747.1:34408138-34410146 GCF_008692095.1 Etheostoma spectabile | reverse complement strand
GGAACCATCACTGCAGACCCATCTCACCCTAGACACAACCTGGTCCAGCTTCTCCCTCTGGGGGGCGCTACGGAGCCCTGTACGGCAAACCCAACAGACTCAGGAATAGTTTTCTACCCACAAGCCATCTCTCTGACGAACAGCTGACTTCTTAACCGCAGTGTCAGGTTCCTGGTCATTAACCCACGGTCTCTACAGCACCTGTTCACTGGTTCCACTTATTATTCCACATATTTAGTATTATTCATCATTCTCATATCTCACTTATTATTTATTATTTACTATTTACTCATCATTCCCATTCTCACATTTCACGTATTTATTTATTCATCATTCTCATTTCCTATTTCAGAACTGTTCATAATGTTCATACTGTTCATATTGTAATATAATAACTTAATACTATTTATCTCAGTATTCTTTGCACTCAGCTCCACATTTAAATATTTTTATTGAACTCTTCATTGCACTCATGCCTCTATATTGTTTCTGTTTAGAGTATATATATGTATATTGTGTATATATTAGTGTGTATGTATTGTAATGGTTGTTTTGTGTGTGTAAGCACATCGTGAGCAACCTTGCTCCAATGAAAAAATCCTTGTATGTGTCCTCATACCTGGGAAATAGAGCTGATTCTGATTCTGATTTTGAATGTTAAATTACAGAACGTGTTTGAAATCCATAACCATAATACAAAAAGTCATACATTCGGTCATTGTCTTACTTATGGACAGAGTTATAGTTATAACTAATTATTATTGCCACTGAGAATGACTCAGAAACACTTATTTTAAATAAAACAGGAAACACTGATATATAAAACTGCCATTTTGATAAGTTATTAATCAACGTTTAAATAAACTGTAGATTTACTTAGACATTGTAGCCTTTAATTTTAAAATCCTACATCAGAATGGTCCGATGTTACCTGATTGACACCACGTATATGTGATGTCTAACCCAGACTTGGTATGAAGCTGGCTTAACGTTGCTGGACGCCTGTCTGCAGTTAGTTCTGATCCTCTTCCACTCCGGTATGACTCTTCTTATTTTTGTTATGAAGGCTTGGTGAAATGACGCCCCGCTACAACTAAATGACACGTAGTTAAAGATCAACGATGACATGTACTGTAGTGTGAGAGAAAAGGAGAGAAGCAGTACTCACAGTTAACAGCCGTCTCTCGGTGCTTTAAGGTCTGTTGTGTTTCCCTCTGAGATCCAAATGGAGGTTTTAGTCTCAGTTCCCTCTTTCCATCTGGGGCGCGCCCACTAACACATGATTAAAGCAGAAGGAGCCTCGGAGACCTCAGACCTCTACCAAGCCGGGATCTGTTTCACAATATTAACCCACAGGAGGAAGGTACATGACTTCCCCAGTGGGGGACTCTTTTATTATTCCCACACCACATGAATGCAGCACCAATGCTCTCTCATCTCCCAAAGTTACTGAAAGTAAAGACCTGCTCCCGTTATTTGGGTCCTCTCCAACATGGAACACCTTCCAATCAAACACCTTTACAGTTCTCATATTCTGCTCATGTTCAGGTTCTTATTGTATTTAGAGGTTATATCAGAGTAGGTTTACACGGTTTAATATTCAGAAAACACCATATATTTGTTGTGCTGCACATTGCTGCAGCTCCTCTTTTCCCCCTGTGTGTTGAGCTTCTGTTTTAGCTCCAGAGTGAGACATCTCTCTTCTGTTACATCTTTGTTGGGAGTCGCACAAGTTGCAAAAGGGAACTCACCGGTTCCCTTTTTCTTTCAGTTTTATTTCAGAATCCACCAGTCAGGTAAATATTTACTGTCTTTACATTTTCCTATTTACACTTTGAAATGCTCCTTTAGTTCCCTTTAATTAGTCACACGCTCATTAAGATGTTTTTCATATTTTGTCTTTTTATAGTTTTATAAATCCTGTTTTATAGAGAATCTAATTCAACAGGCACTTCTTTTGACTTTTCCCCTCTTTTAAATGAATGAAAGTAGAGATTTGTTCTTTCCA
>NC_045747.1:34407662-34408128 GCF_008692095.1 Etheostoma spectabile | reverse complement strand
CTCAAACTTCTTGTTAGGGGAGGTGAAGGGAGGAGGACCCAAAAGCAGAGTCGGAGCTTCATCAAAACCACTTTATTACAGTCCACGAGAAAAACACAGGGAAGGAAAAGTCCAAAAGTCCAAAGGCACAAAAACAGTTCTCTGCACGGCAACAACAGGAGGACGTCACAGGGAAAACTGGACGGAGGGGACGGGAAAACTCCAGGACACAGACGCACACTGCACAACGGGCTCGAGGACAAGACCAACGATCAAGCACTAGACAAAGGGAACCCAGGGGTTAAATACAAGAGGGAACGGGGAACGGGGAACAGGTGAGACATCAGGTGAATCACATTAGGGCGGGGCAGGACAATCAGACAGGGACAAGTAAAGCTGGCAAGACGAGACAAGAACAGGAAACCAGTACTACCAAAATTACAAACAGAACAAAGAGTTGGAACCACAAGACCTGACCCAGCAGCCA
>NC_045747.1:34407026-34407361 GCF_008692095.1 Etheostoma spectabile | reverse complement strand
CCCCCCCCCCCCCCCCCAAATCATATGCAATAATACAATTAAATCATCTTTCACTTCTTACTCACGGGTTCCCTTTTTGTTTCAGTTTCATTTCAGAAACCATCAGTCAGGTAAATATTTACTGTATTTACGTTTTCCTATTTTATCTTTGAAATTCTACTTTAGTTCCCTTTAATTAGTCACACGCTCATTAAGATGTTTTTCTAATTTTGTCCTTTATAGTTTTAAAAATCCTTTTTTATAGAGAATCTAATTTATATAATCTACTTTAAAGTCTCAATCAGCACTGCTGGAACCTTCTACAAGCTCCCAATCTCAACCCAGTCTTATTAACC
>NC_045747.1:34406497-34406832 GCF_008692095.1 Etheostoma spectabile | reverse complement strand
AGCAGAGTGAGTTTACCAGACCCTACTCCCCCCCAGTTGGTGCCCTGGCTTAAAAAGTTTTAGTTTCTCCTCCGCCCTCATCCCTTAGGATTCTAAACCTGGTCCACTTCTTCATTAGCACTTTCTCCTGTAACCCTGGTCGACTCTTTCACATCTCATAAACAACATTTATACAAGTTTACTCCGTCGACTCGTTCACCAACTAATGACTTTAAGATTTAACAGGTTTAACCGGCCGTCTCACATGGACTTCTAAATCAGGGCACGCCACTCAAACGCTAGATCCCCGGGTCCCCCGTCCCGGTCGGCCTAGGACCCTCTTTCAGGCTTTTAAG
>NC_045747.1:34406242-34406370 GCF_008692095.1 Etheostoma spectabile | reverse complement strand
TGATGCTAAAGCTGACAACCAATCCAGTTTCTTGTTTTCTTTCAGTTATATTACAGTTAAGGTTTTACTACTGGCTCTAACATGAAATTAGCCAAATCCCAGGAACATGGTTCATGAAATGAGGAAAA
>NC_045747.1:34406050-34406232 GCF_008692095.1 Etheostoma spectabile | reverse complement strand
AAAGTGGAGACATCACATATACACATACTGTTCATCATATGTCGTTCAATCTAGCTAAACAAAGAAAAACTAGTGGTTAATCAACATCAAGCTAAGCTATATGCTAGCTCCATGTGCTAAGTTATGTTCCTCATCTTCCTCACCCTCGTAGTTGAGGACATAACTTCATACAATCCACTTCA
>NC_045747.1:34405276-34405707 GCF_008692095.1 Etheostoma spectabile | reverse complement strand
TCCTTTGGTGACATCATGACTCCAAACGTCTGATGATTGGAAACACCTGAGAACACAGTCAGGGAGCTCAAAGGTGACGAATGCAACGTCTACTCACCAGATGGCTCTATAAAATATATATATGTCAAGTTATGGAGTTCACACCCCGGCTCTTTGGCCCAAACAACACAGGAATTCCACCCATGAGACCGGGGATCGTGTCCCGCATGTCACGATTCCTGAACCCAACCCCTTGTCCCACCCACAACCTTCTCCTTATTTTAGAGGCCATGTTAATTTCAAGGAATTCTTCCGTGGGCCCATCACAGACTTTTCGGTGATTCTGTGAAACTGCCACAGATTCAGAGTGAAGGGGCTGTGATCATTTCCCAGAACTGTGTGAGACCAGGTTGATCCAGGACTGTGTGAGACCAGGTTGATCCAGGACTGTG
>NC_045747.1:34404864-34404972 GCF_008692095.1 Etheostoma spectabile | reverse complement strand
TGGTGTTTCATCCTGCAAGGAAGGTGAAGAGGTGAAGCTTATGTTGTTTACTGTCTCTTTAAGCAACAATATAGGAGAAAAATTAAATAAAAAAAGGAAAAAGACATG
>NC_045747.1:34404349-34404854 GCF_008692095.1 Etheostoma spectabile | reverse complement strand
CAACTAAACTGTATATGACTAATTACAAATGAACAGGATTTTCTGCTAAAGCATTGTAGCATATTATCAACTACCAAAAGAAAGAATGGAGTCACTCCGTTCATTGAGTCCTAGATCAATTATGGCCTGCATTTTATATACAGTAAATATAGAAGGTTTCTCTCTGTAGTAGCAGTTTGTCTATCACACCCTCCCACCCCCCAAATGTTCTTATTAATGGCTTCAAGGTCTTCAACTATACAGCAGTCTAGGTCTCTGTTATGTACTGGGTATTTAGCCAGTGGTAATCCACATTAGCTTTTCTAATGGCATACTTGTGTTGAGAGACTCTGTCTTTCAGGCGTGTCTCTGTCCCGCCTACGTAAAAGCAACCACGTGTAAAGAGATGAAATCAGACACATGGCTGGTTAGTGTTGGAGTCTGAGACAGATCTGCTTCACAGTGCAAAGTGTGTGATGGTGAACAGACTGAACCCTGATTTCAGCAGCTGATCTTCAGTCAGGGT
>NC_045747.1:34403930-34404203 GCF_008692095.1 Etheostoma spectabile | reverse complement strand
ACAGAGAGCCAGCAGGACAGTCCACATACACTGCTACTCTGTTAGAGACACGGGGGGACGAGAGGGCTGATTCTCTGTTGTTGTGCCAGACAGAGTAACCACCATCAGAGCAGCTCAGACTCCAGGACTGATCGTTCCATCCAAACCAACAGTCAGTACTGTCTCCTTTCCGTCTGATTCCTCTGTAACTCACTGATATAAGAACCTCTCCTCTCCTCTGGACCTCCCAGTAACAGCGACCAGTCAGACCTTCTCTACACAGCAGCTGAGGCC
>NC_045747.1:34403790-34403920 GCF_008692095.1 Etheostoma spectabile | reverse complement strand
CCTCTCTGGATGATCAGGATATGACTGATCCTCCTCAACATCTGTCACCTTCCTGTTGTTGTCAGACAGTTTGAGGTGTCTGTGTACTGTGTATGAGTCCAGATCCAGTTCACAGACATCTGATGGAGAG
>NC_045747.1:34403619-34403780 GCF_008692095.1 Etheostoma spectabile | reverse complement strand
AACACAGCTGCAGGTTATCATCTGATGATTTATTAACAACGTTACTGACAATTACTGAAAGAAAATCATTAAAATATGCATTTCTTGTTGAGCTGTGAATGAAAAGAAGAGAGAGAGAGACACAGAGAGAGTGTGAATGAACATCAGAGGGTTGTGGGTCC
>NC_045747.1:34403513-34403609 GCF_008692095.1 Etheostoma spectabile | reverse complement strand
TTTAAGCTGGTTTTCATTGACCAGGGCCAGATGTTAAAAACTCTAGCTGGCTCTTAAACTTTAAACACACTCACACTTCCTCAGACCAGGTCTCAG
>NC_045747.1:34401608-34403503 GCF_008692095.1 Etheostoma spectabile | reverse complement strand
CCACCATGGTCCGTCCTGCAGGAAGAAACAAAGTCAGAATCAACCTTCACTCACTGTGTGATACCTTACGCCCCCCCCCCGCCAACCAAAAGTCACACCATGAATAACAAAGATATGTAATGTCCACGTTCATCCATGCAGCACAATATGTATTACTTTTATTCTGGAGATATAACGGTGACTTGTCCCTTTATGGGATGACCACAACACCAACGCCTACTTGACCATAAACACAAAAGTATAATCAATAACTAATAACAAGTACTTAATAATAAAAATAATGTTTGAAGTCCATCAGTTAAAGACAGAGGAACAGTGTTGTCCATCTGTCCATACCTGAGAGTGTCCAGTCTCCAGTGTGGGTCTTTAAGTACGAAGATCCATGCGACAGCAGCCTTCACGTCCTGGGAGTGTGGGGTCTCCCTGGATTATTAGTAGCTCGAGGCTCCAGCACTCTCAGAATGTAGGAGTTGAAAGCTCAGAGCTGAGACCAGAGAATACAGCCTTCCCTCTGATACCAGACAGGACCTGACAGACTACCCAACACACCACCCGAGACAACCGCAACGAAACTTTTTTGTTTCAGACACGCACACAAGCACAGGGGTTTGCAGACGCAATACAAAAACACACACACACACACACCCACCAGCACCACACACCCAGAGGACTGGGGTTCTTGACAAAACATTGAACTGTCCTGCAATAGTCAATATTCAAGCATAGTTGGAGATAAACCCGCTGTTATTTGTTGAACTGAATATTAATTTTTTCAGTGAGTGACTAGATCAAACGAATCAACTTATGTCACCTAACCAAAACGGCATATCCAAGTGAAGTTCTAGTGCCGTGAACCAAGACAACTTGGCTGTTTGAGAAGTCTCTGAGTCAGCTAGACACCCTTTCATTAACAAGACATTAGCTTCTATTAAATACAGTTTTACACGCAAGTACACTAACCTTAGAGTTTGCCAAACATGCAGTTGTTACTGTTGACTCTATCATCGCAGCTGATACCAGCTCACACTCCTGATCCCGCAGGTTTGTTGTTTACTTCAAGGCCAAGCTCTCTCTCAGAATAGAGGAACTGGGAGGCACTGAGTAACTGAGGACAGGAGGCCTTCACAGCTTTTCTCTGTCAGTTCCAGCCCCTCAGTCCTGAGATGAACACCCTAAAAATATGAAAAAAATAATTACAGCTAATGTTTGGTGCCTGCGTAAACAACTCCATTTAATCTGGATGCTGTGTGTGCACCTGACAGAGCTTTTGACGTTGGACGGCTATTGAACCACTGCAGCAGCCGCAAAAGAGCCTCCTCTTGAAGCAAGTCATTTCTTGCAGGTGCACAACCGTCCGATCTTCTCCTCTGATCGCACAGTAAATGAAGACCAGAGCGCCCATTGAGCAGTAACCGTTTACTCTGTGGAGATGACATCCTGAACTCGGGACTGTTTGGATCTGCTCACTAGAGAAAGTCATAATCGTTCATTCAGGACAGTGGAACAAGATTGATGCTTCTCATCTGTCAGACAAGACTCTTCAACTGATCTTCTCTACTGTGTACTGTCACTTGTTTCGCTGATTGGTCCTTTGAGCTACTTCCTGTCTGTTGTCCATCCAGACCCTCGTAGGATGACGTCTGATTGGTCTGCTTGAAAGAACCCGGAGGAATCGGAGGAACAAGTCCCCGGTGTCCATTTGGACTCTGCTAAGCCTTGTCCACGCAGCACTCTGGTAAAACTTGTTTTGTTCGAGACTTTCCACGTTTTATGAACTCTGTAGGTTGTTTGCTTCTTCAACCAGCAGGTTGACTCCAGAGTTGATGAAGGTGCAATCGACATGAAGAGCAGCATAAAACTCTGAACACATCTAGTTGACAAGCTGAACACCTTTT
>NC_045747.1:34401337-34401583 GCF_008692095.1 Etheostoma spectabile | reverse complement strand
ACAGCTTCTCTCTGACAGCTTACAGCCCATTAACCTAAAATAAAGAAACAAAAAGTACTTTCAATATCAATCAGATGGTAAGTCTATTCAATGATTAATATGAAAAACAATAACAATTTTTAAATAGTGGTATACTAACCTGAGAGTCTAATGAGTATTCTCGCAGGTAAACACATTAATATGCAAATAACAGTACGCTAACCTGAGAGTTCCCAGTCTGCAGTGTGAACTCTTCAGTCCAGCTGA
>NC_045747.1:34401069-34401296 GCF_008692095.1 Etheostoma spectabile | reverse complement strand
GGTCCAGCTCTCTCAGACTAGAGGACTGGGAGCTGAGAACTGAGAACAGAGCTTCACAGCTTCTCTCTGACAGGTTACAGCCACTCAGTCTGAAGATTAGAAAGAAAATTTAAGAAAACAATTACAGAATTTTTTGTTTTCTGAATGAAGAAAACCCCATTTAATCTGGATAGATGTGTGTGCACGTACAGAGCTTTGTTGGAGGCTTTGACCACTGGCAGCAGCCT
>NC_045747.1:34400546-34400802 GCF_008692095.1 Etheostoma spectabile | reverse complement strand
TTCTGATTGGTCTTTGAGCTACTTCCTGTCTGTGTCATCAGACCTCGTAGGAGACTCTTATTGGTCTTCAGTGAAAGACCCAGGAGGAAACGGAGGAACAAGTCCAAGTGTCCATTTGGACTCTGTAAGTTCTTGTCTACAGCAGTCTGGTAGATACGTGATGGTTCTGGTTTGTTTCTAAATGGACACCACTTGTGTGATGTTGTTTGTTCTTCTACCAGCAGGTTGACTCCAGAGTTGGTGAAGGTCAGATGGA
>NC_045747.1:34399239-34399386 GCF_008692095.1 Etheostoma spectabile | reverse complement strand
CCTGAATGAACACACAACAAAGAAGATCATTAAGACAAAGAACATGATTCAACATTTCATCAGAGAATAAGTACATGAATATATTTTGGTAAATATTTTGAGACAAATATCCCGTTCATCCAGCATGTTAACTCTTTAGAGAAATCC
>NC_045747.1:34398540-34399220 GCF_008692095.1 Etheostoma spectabile | reverse complement strand
GTCAGCCAGCTCCTCCTGCTTCATTCTCCTCAGGAAGTGCAGTGTGATCTTCAGAAATACCTCTCTGCTGCTCTTCCTCTGCTCCTCATCCTCACCGTCCAACACCTCCTCATCCTGTCTCTGACTCTCTAAGCATTCTGGGTAATCTGGACTCAGAACCTTCTGGATCTTCTTCAGCTCGTTCTTCACAAAAGTGACGATGTCGTCCTCCAGCAGCTGGAACAGAAGATATATGAATGACCAAATCAAAGTGAAATCATGGACGCACACATCAGATCCATGTTGGACAGAAAGATTAAAAGTAGTTGTGTCCATGTAAGACCATAAAGATGGAGGCACAGTGGGGTTTGAGCTGCTGGGCAGACTGCCACTGGGACCTTGAGCTCTCCTGGTCCACTCTGTGGAGGAATCAGAAGAATTAGCTCCCATCATGTCTGTCCAACAGAGACACACACACGGTAAAGGTCCATGAAGTGTGTTTGGATGTTAACAGGGAATCGAGGACTCCCTGTATGGTCCACCTTTACTAGTCCTGCTGGGTATCAGTTTGAAATCCTCACCTTTGATCAACAGAGTGGCGTCCATCTTTGAAGTCTAAAGGTTCATCCATAGACCAGTCACTCTTCATGGACACACAGCTGGGTCCAGGTTCTTCCAGATTCCCCCTGATAGAAACACAA
>NC_045747.1:34397955-34398520 GCF_008692095.1 Etheostoma spectabile | reverse complement strand
TTCTGCACTGCACCCCCAACACACTGAGACCAAACCTGTCAGTGGTGTAATCCACCTACTGTACAGTATAGTTGTATCCAGGAAGTTCTTGTTAACTTTGGTATGATCTGTTATCAATATTTAATTTAGACATGTTTCAAAGTATATATTAAATTTGTATTTAGTGCAGTGTGCACCACAGGCTTGTTGTGGGGTGATCACATTTGGGGAATAGTCGTACTAGTGTCTATGTAACAGTGGTCGTCTATTTTCTAACAGTTTGAACTTTTTTAGATAGATAGATAGATAGATAGATAGATACTTTACAGGAATTACAGTACCACAGCAGCTTCAAAACAAACACTACACATTTCCACAAATATCTCCCATACCTAATAAGATAACTACTACTACCTTTGTAACTTATTGCTAGACCGATATCTTGATGTGTAATGAAAGAATTGTCAGCAATATATTGATTATTGCAGAATTGCTGTATCGTGATATTATTAGTGTCGTGAGCTGTGTACTGCATCATGAGGTAAGGTATCCTGTGATCCCCCCCCCCAATATATACAGACTGTTA
>NC_045747.1:34397765-34397945 GCF_008692095.1 Etheostoma spectabile | reverse complement strand
ACCTGAGTCAGAAAGCCAGAGAATTGCATTGTCTGCATTGTTATTACATAATTTTGCATTTCCACCAAAAATGTTCTTTGGCCCCAAATCTAGGGCCTGGGGACCTGGTCAGAAGATAAACTACATTTAGTAGTCTCAGTACCTGTCCTCTGTGTTAGGACAATAAAGTTAAATCAAATC
>NC_045747.1:34397254-34397755 GCF_008692095.1 Etheostoma spectabile | reverse complement strand
AGGAAGAGATGTGGTGTCAGAGCAGTGAGTTTCAGCTGAGAGTCCTTTAATATTTTTACCTTTAAAGTTATGTATTGTCAAATGCACAATAACAATGAAGCAGTATATATATTGCAGTTAAGTTTAAATATATATTATGTTTGTAGTAGACAGTACAGTTACTGCAAAATGAATAACAAATGAACTGTACTTTAAAATGTAACTTCTGCTCACCTTTGATCAGCAGACTGGCGTCCATCTTTAAAGGATATAATAAGAGGCATAGACAGGTCACTCTTCATGGACACACAGCTGGGTCCAGGTCCAGGACAGTCTGGCCCCTGAGGGATCCTGACAGAAAGAAATTCATTAAAGCTCACATGTTTAGGGAAATTCTCTCTGAATCAAAGACTTAAATAATATCTAAATTAAAAAGTTTGAATATAATATGAAAACTATATTAAATTGCAGACATATTGAAGACATTTTTTTCAACTAATTACTTTTCATCATGTTTAAAAG
>NC_045747.1:34396003-34397244 GCF_008692095.1 Etheostoma spectabile | reverse complement strand
TTCCTTTGAATGGTCACTCTTGAAGGACAAGCAGCTGGGTCTGGGTTCAGGTGCAGGTACAGATCCAGGTCTGAGTCTGAGTCTGGGTCTGGGTCCAGATCCAGGTCTAAGTCTAGGTCTGAGTCTGGGTGTAGGTCTGGGTCTGGGTCCAGGTCCAGGTGTGGGTCCAGGTCCAAGTCTGTGCTGCCCCTCTGGGCTGAAACACAACACACACAGAGCTTTGAGTGTGAATGATGATGATGATGGTGGAGTGATCTGAGTGGTGGACAGTTAGAGATGGTCCTCTCACCTCTGAGCTTTGGTCTGGCTGTCATGGTCCCCCCACAGAGGGGGTTTAGGGGGAGGGACCCCCTCCTCTCTGTCCTCACACTGACTCATAGCAGAGTCCACATCTTCATCTGGAGAGGAAACACCTGCAGGGAGAGATGCTCTCTGTCACCACAACACTGATAACGATCCCTGGAAGAAGCTCGGCTACAGATTTCTCTTGGTTACAGCGAGGGTGGAGGAACCAGAGAGAGACGATCCTGGTGCTGGTTCTCCTCCAGTCCACCTGATGGGATGCTGCGTCCTAAAGTCTAAGCATTAGGGCAACGGATTCTCACGAACAGGCTTAGTACGATATCATGTGACGCTGGTCATGTGACGCCAACTACACAACACCACAAGCCATAGGCAGTCCTTCCAGAAAAATGTGTTTTTGTGATTTTGCAAAAATCCTTGATTATGCAGTACGTTTTCTCAAAAACTGCAATGAAATATGCAGAGTATTTATGCATTTTTATGCAATGAAATTGCAGGAACTTGCAAAAACTGCAGTTTGATGAAAAAGAGACTGTGTTGTCATGTCATGTAATTACGTCACTTCACAACGTTCCCATGGAAACGGGGAAAAATGGCTGAAAACCCCAAATTTTTCAACTTTCTTCTAAGATATTTGGGACTTTTTTGCAACCAAAATGAGGGGATTATGAACTCATGGAAGCCTGCGTTATTTCGCATGGAAATCGGCAATTCATGCAGCAAAAGTGCAGCGTGTTTGAAAGAAATGAAGCCCCATAAATATGCAGACTTTGGCTGATTATTCATTGAATTATGAGATCACATGACCACGTTTTTCTGGAGCGAGTGTATAGGTCGTCTCAGAGGCCGTTAAGTTTAGAAAAAAGATCCTTTGGATGGAAATACACCCGTGGAACCAACACCCAAAAGCCTGTACTTTATTTTGATCTCTGCCCCCC
>NC_045747.1:34370622-34395993 GCF_008692095.1 Etheostoma spectabile | reverse complement strand
CCTTCCTATGCGGTCCACAGCATTTTTTCTACAGCAGCAGTCAACGTGCTACTTACAGTAATAAATATGTGGAGTACATACCAATTACAGTGCATTACATCTCTTGGTTGAACGGTTCAACATCCTGATCAGGGACGCCTCATCCCGTCTACCTTCTACTGACCTTCTCCCTACGAACAGCCAGGAGACGTCATAGGGAGAGCAGAGCCACACATCTGATAGGCTGCTGCTCAAAGTCAAAACTTGTTTTTCATAAAATTAGGGGCAGGGGTAGGATAGTTCGGGTTAGGGGTACCTAACACTTTGATTTCATACAGACTTGTGGTTTTTACTTCGTTTTACAACCTCACATCACTTGTCAGCCTACTCTGAAAGGTTTGGACATTATGACCAATATTAATTATCCTTCTGTAGGAAATTACTTTCACTTTCAGAAACATGATGATGAGCAGACAAGTGAACTGCCCGCAGACGCTCGACTGTCCTACTGTTATTACAGACATGTGAACTAACCACAGACCACAGCAGTTCCCCAAAATGGTTCCAGAAAGATCAATCACGTATTTCACCATAATTCCCTCCATAACTAACACAATGACAGCGTATGTGACTGTTTTGGTCGTGGGTTTCAGACGCTTTCTGTAATGAAACATTGAAACTCCTAACAGATGCAGGACCCGGGGATAAAATCTTATTAAATGGGGGTCTGTGGTCTAATTTGTGTCAGTTTAGGGGTCCTTCAAGTGAAAATGTTTGGGACCACTGGTGCACCGCTGAAAATGAATCAGAAAAAACTGGAATGGATATTTAGTATTCAACTCCACCTCCTCCTCCATCATAGAAGACCAACAAAAAACAGAAAATATTCACATTTTTGAAGCTGGAACAGCAGAAGATGGACGAATTGTTTCAGCTCTAAACTGGAGTTGGAGTAAAAATCCCCACGGGACGTCTCTAGACCGGTTGCTTCGTTAGACATTCTTACATTGGAGACTAATGAAGCGTGGAATCATTTCCTACCTGAGCCGTTGTAATTCAAGTTTTAAGGACAGCTTGTTCAGCTAAACCACCACACAAAGAATAAAGTTAAAAATATATTATAGAAAATATGGTTATATGAAAATTAATCTGAGGTGCAGGATCTCCTGTCTGCACTTTGTCACACTTTAACCCCCGTATAACTGAACTTTATAACTATTAAGTTACATTTCATTCAATTATTGACACATTGTTCAAGAAGAGAAATAATAAGAAGTCGTACTCACCGTTTCCAGACGTCTCTCTGCTCTAATCTGTTCCTCTGATCATGAGTGAGCTTTTTAATCGGAGCATGCCCACGAACACATGATGAACACATGATTAACACATGATTAAAGCAGAAGTACACTCAACAATTTCATTTTAGTTTTGCAGCGTTAAGAGTCTTAAGGAGGAAGCTCACAGTACTTTTTTTTCCCAACAGCACAAGACTTAAAACTTTATTGTCCACAAGGGGAAATGTCCTCGTCCCAAACAGCGTATGTTATGGACCCGGCACGCTTACAGAGACTCAAAAACATAACAGGACCACATGCAGGGGAATAACACAGGCTTCACTAATACCCTCACAAGGTCTCAATGGTACACTAGCCTGGTCCTATCAGACTCTGGTACACTAGCCTGGTCCTACCAGACTCTGGTCCACTAGCCTGGTCCTACCAGACTCTGGTCCATTAGCCTGGTCCTACCAGACTCTGGTCCACTAGCCTGGTCCTATCAGACTCTGGTCCACTAGCCTGGTCCTATCAGACTCTGGTACACTAGCCTGGTCCTACCAGACTCTGGTCCATTAGACCGGTTCTACCAGACTCTGGTCCACTAGCCTGGTCCTATCAGACTCTGGTCCACTAGCCTGGTCCTATCAGACTCTGGTCCACTAGCCTGGTCCTACCAGACTCTGGTCCATTAGACCAGTCCTACCAAACTCTGGTCCACTAGCCTGGTCCTATCAGACTCTGGTCCACTAGCCTGGTCCTATCAGACTCTGGTCCACTAGCCTGGTTCTACCAGACTCTGGTCCAGGGATAATTGGTCTTGGACATAGAGCTACAATCTGTTGCTTCACAACATAAACAACATGTAACGGACAAAACGTTCTGAAATCAATCAACATAAAATACAATAAACATAAAAATGAGATCATCAAAGCGTCCTTAGACACAAAAGAACACACACAACAGCACAGACACACAACAGCACAGACACACAACATCACAACAACAAGTGCAACGACTGCTGGTGTATTTCCTCTGCTCTCCTGGGATGAGATTTACTATTTGAGTTCAGCAGCTTGACGGAAGAGCATTATGTGATATAATAACTCATTTTAACCAACTGTTATGTACATGGCTGCCAATATTAACCCTCCGGTTGTCCAAATTCAAATTTGACCCATTTTTAAAAAGCTTCTCTATCACAGAATTTGGGTTTTGTTCAACAATATTGTCCAAAAAAATCATAAATAACATGGATGGTTGTTTGTGGATTAGTGGATGTGATTACTTCATTACTTTCATTGAATTTGGGTGTTTCATTGAATTTTATAGTATTTAGAAGATAAAAAAAATATACAAGAACTTTGAAAAAGTTGACAAAATATCAATATCTTGGGAGGGGAAAAAGAACAAAAATGTTTTTAAAAAAATAAGAAGTCGACACATTGGGAAAAGTTATAAAAACGTTTGACAGAAGTAAGAAAGTGTTGACCAATTCATATTTTTCCCTGCATCGTGCCCTGGTGAGAGATAATGAGGTGTAACCATGAATCAGCGGATTTAGATATCACATGTTACAGTGTGATGTCAGAAGGTAACGTCGTGTATCAGCTGATTTAAATATCACGTTACAGTGTGATGTCATCAGGTAAACTTCCTGTAATATTGGATGAGGAGTTTTCTTCTGCGGGGGGGCAGAACCAGTTCCTTCCTGAAACTCTTCCAGGGGCGCCGCCCAGGACTAGGAGCGCCACCCAGGACCAGGGGCGCCACCCAAGATCAGGGGCGCCACCCAGAACAAGGGGCGCCACCCAAGATCAGGGGCGCCACCCAGGACCAGGGGCGTAACGAGCAGCATGTGATGACGGCGCAATGTCTATGAGTAGGAGACCACAAATACGACAGGACCGGATCATAGAGACACAGCATTGTAGATGTCCTATTCATGGGGGACCCTGAATGGGACAGGACCATAGAGACACAGCATAGTAGATGTCCTAAACAGGACAGGACCATAGAGACGCAGCATAGTAGATGTCCTAGTCATGGGGGACCACAAATAGGACAGGACCGGATCATAGAGACACAGCATAGTAGATGTCCTATACAGGACAGGACCATAGAGACACAGCATAGTAGATGAGATGACAAAATCAGCAACAACAACAAAATCCACTGGTGAATGTGCACCGTAACACATGAAAACACAGGGCCGTCCCTTCAGGACTTCACGGCCCTTTCTTGAGATTGTTGTGGCTCAAAATGCCTGATTACACGGGAACAAAGAAGAAAGGAAGCTGCGGTGAAGTCGGACCGTTTCCAGACGATTCCTTCAGGCTGAACAGGAAGTGAGAGAAACACTGTGGTGCAATTCTGATTTAATAAAATATAATCAGACCCACATATCAGCTGGTCCTTTCTCTAATTATTTTAATTATGACAGAGTAGCTCTCATAATGCTCTACATGCGATGTGTTGCTGATGCTAATTAGCAGACTGTAGATGGTCAGATTTATTCTCTCTGACTTCTCCACATCAGCCACAGCGTGTTCTGGACATACATGTACTGTATGTTGAGTCAGCCTTTAAATCAGACAAATAGCAGTTAAAATCCCTCTGATTCAAAAGAAAAAAACTTTAAATAAAACGTCATCATGTTGAGTCGATTGTGAACCAATCAGCTGTTAGATCAGCTGAGAGGCCGGCGTTTCCCAGCATGCTCTGGGTCCCCCGGGTCTCAGACCTGCGGCCGTCTCGATCTGGTGACGTCATCGTTGACATGTGCATGTGTAGCACCTGAATTAACCCTACTGAAAGTATTTGTTTGGTTAACAGACAACACAATTTAGCTGCATTCTGTTTAGAAATGCATTGACATATGTAGTTCTATTAAAGGTTATGCAGTTCTTCATCCTGCCAGCAGGGGGCTACCTGTGTAGTGGTTTGTGGTTGCAAAATACTGTAATAGATCGTAAGAAGAAGAAGACACGTTTGGCAGACGAGCCGTGACACCAAAGAAGAAATACGTTCTGTGTGTCCGCGGTGGTGAACTCCTGAACTCGCCGTGTGATAAATCCTCCTGGGAGGGAATAAAACTATCAGCGTCTGGGTGGTGTAACACAGGACATCAGAGTGAGTCGGGCACAAATCTACCCAGCATGCAACGGGCAGCGATCGATTCTGCTCCGAACTGGCTCATCTCCAACGAGCCTGGTTTCTTCTCCTCCTATCCCAGAATGCATCTGTGGTGTAGCCAGACCTTCCTAAAGAGCAGAGACGGCACAGCGACAACACCCAGAACCAAATGAAGGATGTGAGGTTTGATGTGAATGAAAACAGAGACAGGAAGTGGGCAGCAGCAGCATTTTAATGTCTTCACACATGTCTTCATGAGACAGAGACAGACAGACACGTCCTGCTTACACTCGTCTCTACTGCACAGGAAGTAAACATCATCAGCTTTATTATTATTATCTGTTTCCAGGAATCTTTGGCCGGCAGATTACAGACTAACACGCCGCCGCGGCGTTGCTAGGCACGTTTAGTTAAAGGTTGACCCCCCCACCTCGTCTCCACGCTGGTTCTCTGTCCAACAGTAAACCCCAGAGTCTCATCTCGAGAGCTCAAAGTGCAAAAAGTGGTCCTGAAAGAGACGGTTTGGGTTCTAGTCCTCGTCGGGTCGGTTTGTTTAGGACTTCTACGTCTTAAAAGCAGCGGTGTAGTCTACGTGAGACGCAGGAGTAGTCCCACTAGGAACAACTACTGTACAGATTTGAAATTAACCAATGGGAATCAATGAGGTTTTTGGGGGTAAGCACGTCCCTGGAGCTGTCCCTGGAGCTGGAGCTGTCCCTGGAGCTGGAGCTGTCCCTGGAGCTGGAGCTGTCCCTGGAGCTGGAGCTGTCCCTGGAGCTGTCCCCCCCGCGTCAGAGGACACAGCAGCAGACAGGAAGGCACAGGACAGGAAATGAGTCGATGAGGCTGATGATTTACGCAGCAACGTTACTAAAAAACCTACGGGGTTGTGGCTCGAGTGTAACGCGGGGGGGGGGGTAAATGACCAAATACTCACTAGAAGAAACTAGACTACACCCCCGGTTGAGTTTTTGTCCCAGAGACATTTTCTATTTCATCTACAGGGAGCTTCCTCTACAGAAGGCTGGAGTGTTTCTTCTTCTCTGGGTTGTTTTTGATGAGTGAATGAGGGTCGGCCTCATTGATCCCTGAAGTATGACTGGATGGATGAATGAATGGAGGGATGGATGGATGGAGGGATGGATGAATGAATGGATGGATGGATGAATGAATGAATGGAGGGATGGATGAATGAAGGGATGGAGGGATGGAGGGATGAATGAATGAATGAATGAATGAATCTTTAACAAACCCGTGGAGTGTATCTTAAAATCCAAAGGCACATTTAAAGTCCAGGATCAGACTGGGCGTCTTTCTTTGGTTTTTAGCTGCCAGCGGCTGTTATATTATAAAATAATGTTATATTATAACATGTTATATTATAATATAATGTTATAATATATTATAACATTATACAAAGTAAACTCTTTTCAAAACAGTGGGGGGGCTTTTCTAAAACGCCTCCTCCACTCTCCTGGAGCTCAGAGCGTCTTTAAAAAGCAATATTCATTTTTTTGAATATGTTCTATTGCCTTGTTGCCTTATCTTCTGTCTCTGTGTTATTATTTCTATTGTTGTTGTTGTTGTTATGGTCGTTTCCATAAAAACAATAAAAAAGGGAGTCGGAGCGGAGCGAGTTATATTACGGGGTGGGGGGGGGGTTCCTGTTCAGGGAACGGTTCTCTCTTCAGAAAACATCGCGAAAAAAGACAAAAACACAGTGACTCGGTCGTTCTTTAACTCCGTCGACAGCTTATAAGCGTAGAAGAAACAAAACATCCAAAACATTTGAAAAGGCGACAAGAACATCAAAAAAAAAAAGGGACTTGCTCGATATACACCCTCATGTTGTCCTCATGTTGTCCTCATGTTGTCCTCATGTTGTCCTCTATCATTGTTCTTTTTATTTTTAGTCTCAATAATTCCTAATTTCTGCTTTTCTAACTCAAACATTAGGTATAATTTCCTATAAATGAGCTTTATTGACCATAAATTCCCCAAATAACTGTAAAACTAAAGTTAATAAGTTAGTGTTACGTAGTGTTTATTACTGTTGAACGTCCAAAAAAAAAGGGACAAACATTAAAAAAAAGCGTCAAAAGTGATGAAAAAAGGGACAAAGACTTAAAAAGTCTTGATTTTCCATTTTGACGGGAGACAACCCGAGGGTGGAGACGAGCTACTGACAGAGGTGGACCCTGACCCAGGGTCTGTGTGTTCTGAGCCACTAGATGGCGCTCTTGGTTTTAATTCAGTGGGTTCTCAACCCCGTTGAACAGAGAGCGCCCCCTAGTGGCTCAGAGGATAAAGACACTGGTCCATGAGGCATCGCTTGGTCCTCAACATAAGGACATCTTGGACTAGTCGTCTTTGTCTTTATTAAAGAAAGACGCAGAGTGTGATCTTGGACAGAAGGGTGAGTCTGATGGGGTTTACTGTTGGACCTGCTCCTGCTCCTCCTCCTCCTCACTGTCCCTGTCCCTGTCCCGGGCCCTGCAGCGCCCCCAGCAGGCCGTTGGCGGTGGTGAACAGGTTGATGGGCGAGGAGCCGTCTGTGATGAGCGTGGACTTCAGACCCAGAGCCTGCAGCAGCTTCACCTGGAGGACGACAACACAACTTTATTAACAACTTTATTCAAAACAACAACAAACACAACCTTCAATCTTCACTGTAACCCCAACCGGCCCGTCAGACACCGCCTACAGAGAGCCTGGGTCTGGGCCTGGGTCTGGGTCTGGGTCTGTTCCAGGTTTTCCTCTCCACTGGGGCCCTGTTGCTGCTCTGGAGGAAACTACTAGAACTGTTGGGTCCTTGAAAATTATAGAGGGTGGTCTAGACCTGCTCTAAGGGTCTTGAGATAACTCTTGTTATGAATTGATACTATAAATAAAATTGAATTGAATAGTAGTAGTACTAGTAGTAGTGGTAGTGTACCTGCAGCTCGGGCCCGGCCCGGCCCATCTCCTGCAGTGTGTCGCAGCCCAGACTCTCCACCGGCTGACTAGTAGTAGTAGTAGTACTAGTAGAAATAGTAATAGTACTACTAGTAGTAGTATATGTGTACCTGCAGCTCGGGCCCCGCCCGGGCCATCTCCTGCAGTGTGTCGCAGCCCAGACTCTCCACCGGCTGACTAGTAATAGTAGTAGTACTAGTAGAAATAGTAATAGTACTAGTAGTAGTAGTAGTAGTAGTAGTATATGTGTACCTGCAGCTCGGGCCCCGCCCGGGCCATCTCCTGCAGCGTGTCGCAGCCCAGACTCTCCACCAGCTGGCTGAAGCGCTGGCTCTCGATCTGAGCCAGACTCTTCTGCTTCTCCACCTCCAGACCGTCCATCTGCTTCCTATAGCTCAGCTCCTGCTCCCGGGCCTGGGCCAGGCGCTGGAGCTCCGCCTCCTGCAGGGGGGGGGGGGAGAGAGAGAGAGAGAAGAGAGAGAGAGAGAGAGAGAGAGAGAGAGAGAGAGAGAGAGAGATAACATTTTTTATACAACCATAACTCCCTTTCTTTTGTGACTTGTTTCTGTATCTATATTAATTTCATATTGTTGATTGATGTGTGAAGAGTTTTATTTTGAAAGGACAAACAGGAAGTGAGGCCCTACCGCCTCGATCCTCTGGGCCTCGGCCTTCAGCTTGGCCTCGTTGACCGCCGCCTCGCCCTGGATCCGAGCCGCCTCGGCCCGGGACTGGGCCTCGGCCTTCGCCGCCCCGGTGCTCTCCACCGCCGCGCTGGGGGGGGGGGAGAGAGAGAGAGAGAAGAGAGAGAGAGAGAGAAAAAAAAAGAAAAAAAAAAACTTTATTTTTCAAATAAGACGTTTTCCATATTTTTGCTTCACAAATACACAAAAGTAAATAAATAAATAAATAAATATTGTCTTTTATCCATTTTATTTATATATTTAACTGAAGCGAGACAGTCGTCTTCCTGTATTTTAAAGGTCCAATGTTTTTATCCAATCACTTTCTTCCAAGTTCGTCATTTCTTTTCCTCCAATTTTTGATTTTATTTTCCTGATATGTCACTTTATTTATAATTTTTATATCAAATGCCATTTTTCTTTAAACACTATTTTGTCCATTTTTCCCACGTTTCGTCACTTTTCTTTTTTTTGTCCTTTTTTCCAAGTCTGTTGATTCTTTTCCTCCAATTTTTGTAGTTTTTTTTTCCTGAGGTCACTTTTTAATAATTAATTTATTTTTATATATCACTTTTTTCAACGCTATTTTTTCCCAAGTTTCTTTGTCACTTTTCCTGATTTTTTTTTTGTCCATTTTTAAAGTTTTTTTTCTGACATTTGTCACTTTTTTTCAACGTTATTTTGTCACTTTTCCTGATTTTGTCGATCGTCACTTTTCCCGATGTTTTTGTTAATTCTTTTACTACAATTCTTAAAGTTTTTTTCTGAAATTCGTCATTTTTTCCACGTTCTTTTGTCTTTTTATTTCTTTTTCCAAACACTATAAAACAGAATAAAACACCCAAACCATGGAGAGCGTTGTATGAACCGTCCACGTGACTTTCTTTGGCAATTTGGTTAAAAGAAAGCCAAATGTCAGATCTAGAACCTTTTGAAAATGGGTCAAATTTGACCCGAGGACACCAGGACGGTTGAGTCCGGTGACCCCGGTGACCCCAGTGACCCCGGTGACCCCGGTGACCCGGCGTTACCTGAGAGCCTCCAGCTCCAGCAGCTCCCTCCTGGCCTTCTCGGCCTCGGCCTGGTCGGTGATCCTCTGCCTCTCCAGCTTGCCCCGGGCCTCCTGCTCCAGACGCTCCGCCTCGTGCCTGAACACCAACGAAGAAGAAGAAACACCATTAGAGGCGTTTCCAGTCAGAGTCTTACCGTTCAGTGAGGTTAGAGCTTGTATCTACAGCCTGTCCTGTGTAGAGGTGTTGAATAGTTGTTGTATTGAATCCTAGTTATTAGTTCTGGTATGTGGGTCTTGTATTTGTTGCTGTATAATCTTTCTGTTTGATAATGTTCTTTAAAAAGCAGAAAACACCGGCCGCGTAATGAAGAAATTAAAATATATTCTCTTCTGGGGTCTGAGTTTCCTGCTTTTTTTTTTCCTAGTTCTGTGCACTGTGGTGTGTATGTATGTAGTGATGTATGTAGTATGTAGTTTTGTATGTATGTATGTATGTATGTATGTATGTATATATATCTATCATATATACCCACATCCATACCAGTAGATATATATATATATTATATATACATATATGTCTGTGTGTGTGCGCGTGTGTGTAGTTATGTGTGTGTGGTGTGGCCAATGGTGTTGGTGTGTTGTGGTCTCCGGTGTGTTGTCCCCGTGGTTTGTGTGTGTGTGTGTGTCCGTGTGTCCTTGGGGAGTGGGGTGGTGGTGTCCGGTGTGGGGTGTGTGTGTGTGTGTGTGTGTCTCCACGTGTGTGTTTTCGTGTGTCGTGTGTCACTTTTGTGCTTCTGTGCGCGCGTGTTTGTGTGGGTGTGTGTTGTGGTTGTGTGTGTGGTGTGTGTGTGTGTGGTGTGTGTGGTGTGTGTTCCCATGTATGTGCGTGCGACCGTGCGGTGGCCTCCTGGGAGTTGGTGGTGATCTCGATGGCGAGCTGGACACTCTTCTGCAGGGCGTCCCGGGTCCTCTGGTCCACCGGCTCCACCGACTGGATGTCCACGCTGCTGATGGTCAGCCGGTTCTGGCTGAAGTGGAGTCGGGAGCGGACGCTCATCTTCTCATCGAAGCCGAACACCGCCGAGCAGATGATCCGGTTCGAGTTCTGCAAACACCAAACCGGTCAGTCTGAGGGCTGCAGTGTTATGGGATCTCCAAGTTATTTATCTCCCAGGTCTTTCCATAGAGAGCAGGTCTAGACCAGGACTCTGGGATGTGGATCTGTCTCAGCTCCTTCATCATACGTTGCTGTTCTGCACTTGGCTGAAACCCACCATGAAGTAGTACATCCTCCGTCAGGGTCTTGGCACTCTCCTCCCCTCTCTGGTCCCTTCAACACCTTTCTCCAACTGTAGCAGTGATCCAGCAAATACTGGACCTGTTGCCCCATGATTTGAGCTTCCCGTGATCTCTTGATTGGGAGATGATTCTCCTGGCTGCTCCTCATCTCTGAATCCTCTCCTGAAGTACTCCTCCTTCTGGGTCCTGAACCCTCTGACCGACCTCTTCACCATGTCCAACGACACCCAGAGGATCTGATTGGGCTGCTGCAGGTCGGCGTTGTTATCCAGAGGCGAGCTAGGGACAACAGTTTATCCCCCTGAGATTTTTGTCAACAGACACTCCCTGAGGTGGACTCTGTACATCAGTCAGGATCTCATTGTTGGAAGTCCAGAGGAAGTCGACACCATCCAACCGTCAAAGATGAACCGACCTCTTCAAACCTGCAGATTCCTGCTTCTTTGGAGATTTCACTCAGAATAATCAACACTTTCCACCAAGCTGAACTTTCTCTCTCTTCAGCAATTCAGCTCTCTGAGGTGAATGGAAATGTGAACTGGATGTCCCTGGTTGGCTTTTGCCTTCAGCCCGTCCAGTGAACTCTGTTTTAAGACTGTTTTCCCGATGCCAGCCACTCCCTTTCATCACGTTTCTGATTTGTGTCATCTCTTCAGGTGGGGTTCAAGATTTCTTCTTGTCTGCTGGTTGTTTCTGTCTTCTGGTTTCCCTTGATGCTGTTTCCGAATCTTCGACCTCAGTTCATCACTGCCTCTGCAGCCCCTCCCTCCATGAGGTAGATCTCTGTGACATCTGATTCAGAATGGGTTGGGGTTTCCGTATGCTGTTAGCAATCCACTCAAACATCACGAACGTCTGCCTGCTGGTTAATTTGAGTTTACTCTTACAACTCCAGGCTACTCCTTAATGAACCCCAACAAAGCAGATAATTGAAGAGCCCAGAACATGATTCCAACATTTCATCGAGAGAATCAGTACATTAATCGATTTGGTAAATATTTTTGAGACAATATCCCTGCATCCAGCATGGTTAACTCTTGGAGAATCCTCTTACTGCTCTGGCAGACGGTCAGCCATCTCCTCCCTTCTTCTTCTCCTCAGGAAGTGCAGTGTGATCTTCAAAATACCTCTCTGCGCTCTTCCCGGCTCCTCATCCTCACCGTCCACACCCCTCATCTTGTCCTCTGCCTCTCTAGCATTCTGGGTAATCGGGCTCGAACCTGCTGGATCCTTCTTTTTGTTTTTTTTTCAGCTCGTTCTCACAAAATGACGATGCGTCCTCCAGCATCGGAACAGAGATTCTATGACTGCCCCAATCCAAGTGAAATCATGGACGCACACAATCAGATCCAGGTTGGAACCGAATAGATTTAAAAGTATTGTTGTCCCCTGTAAAGACCATAAAGCATGAGTCCAGGTGGGTTTAGAATGCTGCTGGGGCGACTGACCAATGGGACCCTCTGAACTCTCCTGTCCACGTCTTGGAGGAATCATGAAGACTTTAGCTCCTCATGTCTGTCCACACAGAGACACACCGGTAAAGGTCCATGAAGTGGAGGTTTGGATGTCTAACAGGAATCAAGGCTCCCTGTATTTTTCCCACCTTTACTATTCCTCTGGGTATCAGTTTGAATCCTCCTTGGATCAAGCAGAGTTGGACGTCATTCTTTGAAGGTCTAAAGAGTTCATCCATACCCATTCACTCCTTATGTACACACAGCTTGGGTCCAGGTTCTTCCCGATTCCCCCTGATAGAAACAAAATAAATTCTGCACTGCACCCCCAGACACTGAGACCAAACCTGTCATTGTGTAATCCACCTACTGTACAGTAATCAAGTTGATCCCGGAAGTTCGTTTAACTTTGGTATGATCTGTTAGCAATCTTTTAAATTTTAGACATGTTTTCCAAAGTGATATTAACTTTGTATTTTGCAGTTCCCACGGCTGTAATGTTGGGATCACATTTGTGAATAGTCGTACTATTGTCTTATGGAACAGTGGTCGTCTATTTTTCTAAACAGTTTTGAACTTTTTTAGATAGATAGATAAGATAGATAGATAGATACTTACAGGGAATTACCGTACCACGCAAGCTTCAAAACAACCACTACGCATTTCCACAAATAGCTCCATACTACCTAATAAAGATAACTACTACTACCTTGTCAACTTATGCTAGACCGATATCTTATGGGTAATGAAAGAATTGTCCGCAATATATTGATTGATTGCAGCATTGCTGTATCGTGATATATTAATGTCGTGCCGCCTGGTGTACTGCATCTGATGTCAAGGTATCCTGGATCCCCACCCCCCCCATATCTACAACTGTTAACAGTTACCCTGAGTCAGAAAGCCAGAATTGCATTAGTCTGCATGTGTTTTACTATTTTTGCATTTCCACCAAATGTTCTTCTGGCCCAAATCTAGGCGCTTGGAACCTGGTCCAAGATAACTACAGTTAGTAGTCTCAGTACCTGTCTCGTGTTAGGACATAAAGTTAAATCAAATCTTAAAAAGGAAGAATGTGGTGTCAGAGCGGGAGTTTCAAGCTGCAGTCCTTGATAATAGTTTTTACCTTTAAAGTTAATCGTATGTCCAAATGCACAATAACAATGTAAGCAGTATATATATTGCGTTAAGTTTAAATATATATTATGTTTGTAGTGACAGGTGTACGTTTACTGCAAAATGAATAACAACTATACCTGTACTTTAAAATGTAAACTTCTTCTCACCTTTGATCATCAGACTGGCGTCCCATCTTTAGAAGGATATAATAAGAGGCTAGCCCGGTCACTCTTCATGGACACAGCTGGGTCCAGGTCCAGACATCTGGGCCCCTTAGGGTCCTGACAGAAGAAATTTCATTAAATCTTCCTGTTATAGAGGAAAATTCTCTCTGAATCAAGACTTAAATAATATCTAAATGAAAAATGTTTGAATATAAGATGAAACTAATTTAAATTGCAGACTATTGAGACCATTTTTTTCAACTACTTACTTTTTCCTCAGTTTAAAAGTACCATAAATTCCTTTGATGGTCCCACTCTTGAAGGACAAGCAACTGGTCTGGGTTCCATGTGCGGTACAATCCAGGTCCTGGTCTGGAGGTCTGGGGCTGGGTCCCGATCCAAGTCTAAGTCGAGTCCTGAGTCTGTGTGTATGTCTGGGTCTGGGTCCAGGTCCAGGTGTGGGGTCCGGTCCAAGTCTGTGCGTGCCCCTCTGGGCTGAAACACAACACACACAGAGCTTTGGTGTGAATGATGATGATTATGGTGGGAGTTGACTCTGATTGGTGGACAGGTATAGATTTGCCTCCTCCCTCTGCTGTGGGTCTCCTGTCATGGTCCCCCCAAAGGGGTTTAGGGGGAGGGACCCCCTCCTCTCTGTCCTCACACTGACTCTGATTCCGAGTCCACATCTTCATCTGGGAGGACCACCTTCAGGGATAGATGCTCTCCCTGTCACCACAACCTGAAACGATCCCTGGAAGAACTCGTCTTAAAGATTTCTCTTGTTCCAGCGAGGGTGGAGGAACCATAGAGGACGATCCTTGTGCGGTTCTCCTCCAGTCCCCTGATGGGCTGCGGCGTCCTAAAGTTCTAAAGCATTAGGTCACTGATTCCTCAACAACATGCTTAGTACGATATCATGTGACGCTGGGCATGTCCGCCAACTCCACAACACCACACGCCATGGCTCCTTCCAGAAAATGTGTTTGGTTGGTGAGTTTGCAAAATCCTGATTAGACCGTTATTGCTCAAGAACTGCAGTGAATATGCAGATATTACTGCATTTTTATGCATGAATGACGGAACTTGGCCAAAACCGGCAGTTGCTGAAAAAGAGACGGGTGTTTCAGTCCATTGAATTACGTCACGTCACAATGTTCCCATGGACAACGGAAACATGGCTGAAAACCCGCCAAATTTTCAACGTTTCTTCATAAATTTGGATTTGTTTGGGGGCAACCCATGAAGGGAATTATGAACTCATTAAGCCTGCTTCTTTTCGATGGGGAATCTGCATTCATCGCAGCAAAAGTGCAGCGTGTTTGAAAGCAAAGAATCCCCCATAAATTGCAGAACTTTGTCTGACTTATTCATTGAATTCATGATGATCACATGCCCACGTGTTTTCTGAGGCGAGTGTATAGGGTTCCCGCTCAGAGGCCGTTCAATTTAGAAAAAAGTCCTTGGACATGAAACCCCGTGGAACCCACACCAAAGCCTGTACTTTATTTTGATTCTGGCCCCCCCCCCCCCCCTCGCCTCTGTCCATGGCGAGTCCACAGCATTGTTTTCTACAGCAGCAGTTCACGTGCCTACTTACAGTAATAACTATGTGGAGTACATACCAATACAGTGCATTACTCTCTTGGTTGAAACGGTTTAAACATCCTATCGTCGGACGTCCTCATCCCGTCACCTTCTCTGCCCTTCTCCCACAAACACCAGGAACGTCATGAAGTGGAGAGCATATCCCACACATCTGATCAGCGCTGCTCCAAAGTCAAACTTGTTTTTCATAAAAATTAGGCAGGGGTCGGAGTAGTTTCGGGTTAGTGGTACTACACTTTGATTTCAATACAGACCTGTGGTTTTGTACTTTCGTTTTAACAACTCACATCACTTTTCAGCCCTACTCTGAACGGTTGGACATTATGACCATATTATTATCCTCGGTTAGGAAATTACTTTCCTTTCGAAACATTGATGATCAACAAGTGACTGCCCGCAGACGCTCGACGTCCTACTGTTTTACAACATTGAACTACCAGTCTTAGACCACTGCAGTTCCCCAAAATGTCCGAAGATCAATCACGTGATTCAGCCATCATTCCCTCCATAACTAACACAATGACTAGCGAATGTACGTTTTTGGGTCGTGGGTTTCAACGCTTCTGTAATGACACATGCCTCCTCACAATGCAGGACCCGGGAAACAATCTATTAACTGAGGGGGTCTGTGGTCTAACTTTGTGTCATTTGGTCCTTCAAGTGACAATGTGTTTTGGGAACCACTGGTGCCCCGCTGACAAATGTGAACTCAGACAACAACTGGAATGTATTTTTATTCACTCCACCTCCTCCTCCTCATAGAAGACCAACAAAACACTGAAAATATTCCAATTTTGAAGTCTGGAACACGCGAAGATATGACGAATTGTTTCAAGCTCTAACTGGAGTTGGATATAAAATCCCACGGGACGTCTCTAGACGGGTTGCTGTCGTTGAGACATTCTTACATTGAGACTAATGAAGCGGAATCATTTTTTTTTCCTACCTAGCCTTGTAATTCAAGTTTGAAGGACAGCTTTTCAGCTAAACCACCACACAAAGAAGTACAGTTAAAAAATATATTATAGAAAATATGTTATATGAAAATTAATCTGAGTGCAGATCTCCTGTCCTGCACTTTGGTCACACTTTACACCCACGTATAACACTTAACCTTTTAACTATAATGTTCATTTCTTCACATTATGACACATGTATCAAGAAGCAGAAATTAATACGCAGTCGTACTCACCGTTTCCAGACGTCTCTCTGCTCCTAATCTGTTCCTCCTGATCATGAGTGAGCTTTTTTTAATCTGTAGCATGCCCACGGAACACATGATAACACATATTAACAATATTAAAGCAAGACACACTCGAACACTTTCCATTTTGTTTTGCAAGCGTTAAGAGTCTTTAGGAGGAGCTCAACAGTACTTTTTTTTCGACCAAATCAGCAAGACTTAAAACTTTATTGTCCCACAAGGAATGTCCTCGTCCCAACAGCGTATGTTATGGACCCGGCACGCTTACAGAGACTCAAACAACATAACGAGACCAGCATCCAGGGGAAAACACAGGCGTTCCACTAATACCCTCACAGGTCTCAATGGTCACTACTGCCATCACTGTACCTATCCTAGCAACTCTGGTACACTAGCCTGGTCACTTCATACTCTTGGTTCCATACCTGGTCTATCCAGACTCTGGTCATTGACCTGGTCCACTCAGACCTGCATGCTACCACTAGCCAGGTGCCTATCATACTCTGGTACCTCCTGGTCCTACCCAGACTCTGTTCTCATTAGACCGGTCTACCAGACTCTGTCCCTAGCCTGTCCTATCAGACTCTGGTCCCTAGCCTGGTCCTATCAGACTCTGGTCCACTATCCTGGTCCTACATGACCTCTGGTCCATTAGACCAGTCCCTACCAAACTCTGGTCCACTAGCCTGTTCTATCAGACTCTGGTCCACTAGCCTGTTCCCTATCAGACCTCTGGTCCACTAGCGCTGTTTACCAGACCTGGTTCCAGGGATAGGTTGGTCTTCGGCCTGACTCAAAAAAGAAAACCAATCTGTGTGCTACCAACATAAACAACCTGTAACGGCACAAAACGTCTGAAATCACTCAACATAAACGAAATAACAATAACATCAAACTTGATCATCAAGACGCCACACGACACATAACAGACACACCGCAAGCACACACACAGACCAACATCACAACAACAGTGCAACGACTGACTGGTGTGATTTCTCTGCTCTCCTGGTATGAGATTTACCTATTTGATTCAGCGATCTTGAACGGAAGAGCCTTATTGAATATAATCTCTTTTAACCAACGTGTAGTACCTGGCTGCCACATTAACCCCCGGTTGTCCAAATTCAGAATTTGCCCATGTTTTTCAAAAGCTTCTCTATCACAGTATTTGGGTTTTGTTCAACAGGATTTTCAAAAAATCCAACATAACGTGGATTTGTTTGTGGTTTAGGGATGGTTATTACTTCATTACTTTCTTGAATTGGGGGTGTTTCATCATTTTTAGTATTTAGAAGATACCAAAAAAATACCAAGACTTTGAAAAAAGTTGACAAATATCACTATCTTGGAGGGGAAAAGAACAAAAATGTTTTTTAAAAAAATAAGAGTCGACACATTGGAACCAGTTATAAAACGTTGCAGAGTAGAAAGTGTTGACCATGTCCATATTTTTCCCTGCATCGTGCCCTGGTGGAGAGATAATGAGTGTAACCATGAATAATCAGCTGATTTAGATATCACATGTTCATAGGTGATGTCAGAAGGGTCACGTCGTGTATCCCTGATCTAATATCACTTACAGTGTGATGCATCAGTAGTAACGTTTTCCTGGTAATATTGGATGAGAGTTGTTCTTCTGCGGGGGGCAGAACCAGTTCCTTTCTGAAACCTCTTCCAGGGCCGCCCAGTACTAGTGAGCGCCACCCAGGACCATGGCGCCCCCAGATCAGGGGCGCCACCCAAACAAGGGCGCCACCCAAGATCAGGGGCGCCACCAGGACCAGTGGCGTAACTATGCAACATGGATGACGCCGCAAGATCATATGAGTGGATACCAAATCCGACGAACCGATCATAGAGACACAGCATTGTATGGTCCTACTTCCATGGGGTAGCCCTGAATGGGACCGGGAACCATGAGACACAGCATGTAAATGTCTCTAACGACAGACCATAGAACAGTCAAGTAGTGATTCCTAGTCATGGGGACCACAAATATACAGGACCGATCATAGAGAACAGCTAGTAATGTCCTATACAGGACAGGACCAAGAGACCACTAAGTATGTCCAACGAGACCATGAACAGCAAGTATATGACAAAACGCACACAACAATACCACTGTGAGTGCACCGTAACAAACCATGAAACACAGCCAGTCCCTTCAGGACGTTCACCGGCCCTTTCTTGAGATGTTGTTGGCTCAAAATGCCTGATTACACGGAACAAGAAGAAGGAAGCTGCGGTTACGTCGGACCGTTTCCAGACGATTCCTTCAGCTAACAGGAAGTGAGAAACATGTGGTTGCATTCTGATTGAATAAAAATATAAACAGACCACATATCAACTCTGGTCCTTTCTCTAATTTTTTAATTCATGACAGAGTAGCTCTCATAATGCTCTCCATGCGATGTGTTGCGATGCTTAATGTGCCACTGTAGAGGGTCAGATTTATTCTCTCTGACTTCTCCAATCGCCACAGCGGTTCTGACCATACATGTACTGGTTGCTCAGCCGTTTAATGCAACAAATAGCAGTTAAAATCCCCGGATTCAAAGAAAAAAACTTTAATAAAACTTCTCATGTTCGAGTCGTTGTGAACCAATCAGCTGTTAGATCACTGAGAGGGCCGGCGTTTTCCAGCATGCTCTGGTCCCCCGGTTCTCAGAACTCCTGCGCCGATCTCATGGTGACTCGCGTCATCCGTTGACCATGGCCTGCATGTAGCACCTGAATTAACCCTACTGAAAGTATTTGTTTGGTGTACAGACAACACATTAGCTGCATTCTGTTTGAATGCAACTTGACTATGTAGTTCATAAAGGTTATGCATTCTTCGACCTGCCAGCAGGGGCTACCGTTAGTTCGGTTTTGTTGGTATGCCAAAATACTGTAAGATAATCGTAACGAAGAAGAGACCGTTTGGCAGCAGCCGTGACACACAAAGAAGAAATACGTTCTGTGTGTCCGCGTGGTGAACTCCTGAACTCGCCGTGTGATAAATCCTCCTGGGAGGGAATAAACTATCAGCGTCTGTTCTGGGTGGTGTAACACGGACATCAGATGGAGTCGGGCACAAATCTACCAGCATGCAACGGCAGCGATCGATTCTGCTCCGAACTGGCTCATCTCCACAGCCTGTTTCTTCTCCTCCTATCCCAGAATGCATCTGTGGTGTACCAGAACCTCCTAAAGAGCAAGACGGCACACTTGGACAACACCCATACCAATGAAGGATTGGTGTTTGATGTGAATGAAAACAGAGACAGGAGTTGGGCAGCAGCAGCATTTTATGTCTTCACACATGTCTTCATGAGACAGAACAGACAGACACTCCTGCTTACACTCGCTCTACTGCACAGGAATAACAATGGTGCAAATCAGCATCGCTTTATTATTTTATCTGTTTCCAGGAATCTTTGGCCGCAGAATTACAGACTAACACACGCCCCCGCCGCGCGTTGCTAGGACCGTTTTACTTAAGGTTACGCCCCCCACCTCGTCCTCCACGCTGTTCTCTGTCCAACAGTAAACCCCAGAGTCTCATCTCGAGAGCTCAAATGCAAAAAGTGGGTCCTGAAAGAGACGGTTTTTTGGGTTCTATCCTCGTCGGGTCGGTTTGTGTTTGGACTTCTAGTCTCCTTAAAAGCCGCGGTGTGGTCTACGTGAGACGCAGGAGTAGTCCCACTAGACAACTACTGTTACGATTTGAATTAACCAATGGGGATCAATGAGGTTTTTGGGGTAAGCACGTCCCTGGAGCTGTCCTGGCGCTGGAGCTGTCCCTGGAGCTGTCCCTGAGCTGGGCCTGCCTGGACGTCCCTGGACTGTCCCCCCGCGTCATCAGGACACAGCAGCAGACAAAGCACAGACAGGAAATGAGTCGATGAGGCTGATGATTTACGCAGTCAACGTTACTAAAAAACCTACGGGGTTGTGGCTCGAGTGTAACGCGGGGGGGGGGTAATGACCAAATCCACTAGAGAAACTAACTACACCCCCTGTTTGAGTTTTTGTCCCGAAGACATGTTTCTATTTCATCTACAGGGAGCTTCCTCTACAGAAGGCTGGAGTGTTTCTTCTTCTCTGGTTGTTTTTGATGATTGAATGAGGTTCGGCCTCATTGATCCCTGAATTATGACTGGATGGATGAATGAATGGAAGGGATGGATGATGGAGGATGGATGAATGAATGGATGTATGGATGAATGATGAATGGAGGGATGATGAATAAGGGATTGAGGGATGGAGGGATGAATGAATAATGAATGAATGAATCTTTAACAAACCCGTGGAGTGTATCTTAAAATCCAAGGCACATTTACAAGTCCTGATCAGACTGGGCGTCTTTCTTGGTTTTAGCTGCCAGCGGCTGTTATATTATAAAATCAATGTTATATTATACATGTTATATATAATATATGTTATAATATATTATAACATTATACAAAGTAACTCTTTTCAAACAGTGGGGGTGCTTTTCTACAACGCCTCCCTCCACTCTCCTGAGCTCAGAGCGTCTTTAAAAAGCAATATTTCATGTTTTTTGAATATGTTCTATTGCCGTTGTTGCCTATCTCTGTCTCTGTGTTATTATTTCTATTGTTGTTGTTGTGTTATGGGTCGTTTCCATACAAAAATCAAAAAAGGGAGTCGGGCGGAGCGATTTATATACGGGGTGGGGGGGGGTTCCTGTTCAGGGTAACGGTTCTCTCTTCCAGAAAACATCGCGAAAAAAGACAAAAACCCAGTGACTCGGTCGTTCTTTAACTCCGTCTCCAGCTTATAATGCGTCGAAGAAACAACATCCCAACATTGCAAAAGGCGACAAGACATCAAAAAAAAAAGGGACTTGCTCGATATACACCCTCATGTTGTCCTCATGTTTCCCTCATGTTTTCCTCATGTTGTCCTCTATCTTGTTCTTTTTATTTTTAGGTCTCCAATACTTCCTAATTTCTTCTGCTTTTCTAACTCAAACTTAGGTATCATTTCCTATAATTAGCTTTATTGACCATAAATTCCCCAAATAACCTGTCAACTAAAGTAATAAGTTAGTGTTACGTAGTGTTTTATTTAGTTGAACTGTCCAAAAAAACGGGGACAACATTAAAAAAAAAGCGTCAAATTATGAAAAAAGGGACAAGCCTTAAAAAGTCTTGAGTTTCCATTTTGACGGGAGACAACCCGTGGGTGGAGACGAGCTACTGACAGAGGTGGACCCTGACCCAGGGTCTGTGGTGTTCTGAGCCACTAGATGGCGCTCTTGGTTTTAATTCAGTGGGGTCTCACCCCGTTGAACAGAGAGCGCCCCCTATGGGCTCAGAGGATAAAGACACTGGTCATGAGGCATCGCTTGGTCCTCAACATAAGGACATCTTGGACTAGTCGTCTTTGTCTTTATTAAAGACGCAGAGTGTGAGTCTTGGACAGAAGAGGTGAGTCTGTTGGGGTTTCCTGTTTGGACCTGCTCCTGCTCCTCCTCCTCCTCACTGTCCCCTGTCCCTGTCCCTGGGCCCATGCAGCGCCCCCAGCAGGCCGTTTGTTGGTGAACGGTTGATGGGCGAGGACCGTCTGTGATGAGCGTGGACTTCAGACCAGAGCCTGCAGCAGCTTCACCTGGGGACGACACACAACTTTATTAACCCTTTATTCAAAACACAACAAACACAACCTTCCTCTTCACTGTACCCCACCCAACCGTCCCGTCAGACACCGCCTACAGAGAGCCGGGTCTGGCCTGGTCTGGGTCTGGGCGTTCCAGGTTTTCCTCTCCCTGGGCCCTGTTGCGGCTCTGGAGGAACCTACTAGAACTGTTGGTCCTTGAAAAATTATAGAGGGTGGTCTAGACCTGCTCTAAGGTGTCTTGAGATAACTCTTGTTATGAATTGATACTATATAAAATTGAATTGATAGTATAGTACATAGTAGTTGGTAGTGTACCTGCTCTCGGGCCCGGCCCGGCCCATCTCCGCCAGTGTGTCGCAAGCCCAGCTCTCCACCGGCTGACTAGTAGTTAGTACGTATCGTATAGAAATAGAATATGTACTACTAGTAGTAGTATATGTGTCCTGCGCTCGGGCCCCGCCCGGGCCATCTCCTGCATGTGTCGCAGCCCAGACTCCTGCCACCGCTTGCTATAAAGAGTCGTACTCTAGAAATATTATAGTAACTAGTAGTATTTGATGACTAGTTAGTGTATATGTGTTACCTGCAGCCTCGGGGCCCCGCCCGGGCCACTCCTGCAGCGGTGTCGCAGCCCAGACTCTCCACCACTGGGCTGAACGCTCGGCTCTCGGTCTGAGCCAGACTCTTCTGCTTCTCCCACCTCCAGACCGTCCATCTGCTTCCTATAGCTCAGCTCCTGCTCCCGGGGCGCTGGTCCAGGCGCGGAGCTCCGCCTCCTGCAGGGGGGGGGGGGGGGGTGGGGGAAGGAGAGAGAGAGAGAGAGAGAAGAGAGAGAGATATAAGAGTAGAAGAGAGAGATAACATTTTTTATACACCATAACTCCCTTTCTTTTGTGGCCTTGTTTCCTGTATCTATATTAATTCCATATTGTTGATTTAGTGTGAAGAGTTTTATTTTGAAAGGACAACAAAAGTGGTGCCCTACCGCCTCGATCCTCTGGTGCCTCGCCTTCAGCTTGGCCTCGTTGACCCGCCGCCGTCGCCCTGGATCCGAGCCCGCCTCGGCCCGGGACTGGGCCTCGGCCTTCGCCGCCCCGGTGCTCTCCACCGCCGCGCTGGTGGGTGGAGGAGGAGAGAGAGAGAGAGAGAGAGAAAAAAAAAAGAAAAAAAAAACTTTATTTTCAAATAAGACGTTTTCCCATATTTTTGCTTCACAAATACACAAAGTAATAAATCACTAAATATTGTCTTTTATTCCATTTTATTTATTATTTAACTGAAGCGAGACAGTCGTCTTCCGTGTTTTTAAGGTCCAATGTTTTTATTGCCAATCACTTTCTTCCAAGTTCTCGTTTTCTTTTCCTCCAATTTTTGATTTTTTTTCCTGATTGTCACTTTATTTATAATTTTATATCAAATGCCATTTTTTCTTTAAACACTATTTTGTCCATTTTTCCCACGTTTCGTCACTTTCTTTTTTTGTGTCCTTTTTCCAACTGTTGATTCTTTTCCTCCAATTTTTGTAGTTTTTTTTTCCTGAGGTCACTTTTTAATAATTAATTTATTTTTATATATCACTTTTTTTCAACGCTATTTTTCCCAAGTTTCTTGTCACTTTTTCCTTTTTTTTTTTGTCCATTTTTAAAGTTTTTTTTTCTGACATTTGTTCACTTTTTTTCAACGTTTATTTTTGTCACTTTCCTGATTTGTGCGATCGTCACTTTTCGATGTTTTTGTTAATTCTTTACTCACATTCTAAATTTTTTTCTGAAATTCGTCATTTTTCCACGTTCTTTTTGTCTTTTTATTTCTTTTTCCAAACACTATCAAACAGAATAAAACACCCCAAACCATGAGAGCGTTGTATGAACCGTCCATGGACTTTTTTTGCAATTTGTTAAAGAAAGCCAAATGTCAGATCTAGAACCGTTTTGAAAATGGTCAATTTCCCAGGCACCGATGGTTGAGTCCCGTGCGCCCGGTGACCCCGCGTGACCCCGGGACCCGGCGTTACCTGAGAGCCTCCGCTCCAGCAGCTCCCTCCTGGCCTTCTCGGCCTCGCCTGGTCGTGATCCTCTCATCCCAGCTTGCCCGCTGGCCTCCTGCTCCAGACGCTCCTCCTCTGTGCTGAACCCCAACGAAGAAGAAGAACACCATTAGAGGCGTTTCCAGTCAGAGTCTTTGCCTGTTGTTTGAGTTGTGAGTAGCTGTGTATCATATCATGCGTTCCTGTGTAGGTTTTGGCATAATAGTGTGTTGTATGTCCGTATGTGGTGTGTGTGGTCTTGTTGCTGTTACTTCTGTTGTATGTTTGTAACGACACGGCCGTTGTGAGACATATTTCTCTTCGGGGTCGGTTCTGCTTTTTTTCTAGTTGTGCCTGTGGTGTGTATTTGTAGTGATGTTTGTCTCCGTAGTTTGTATGTTTGTATGTATGTAGTCTGTGTGATCCATTCTTTATATGACCCATCCATACCAGTGAATATATTTTCCGTTGTATCATGTGTTGTCTGTGTCTCCGTTGGTGTCTTGTGTGTGTTGTGCAATGTGGTGTTCTCCGGTTGTTGTCCGTGGTTTGTGTTGTGTGTGTGTGTGTGTCCTGGGGTGGGTGTGTGTCGGTGTGGGTGTGTGTGTGTGTGTGTGGTCTCACGGTTGTTTCCTGTGTCTTTCTGTTTTGCCTGTGGAGTGATTTTTGTGTGGGTGTGTTTGTGTGTTGTTGTGTAGTTCCAGTGTGTTTGTAGTGCGTACCGTGCTGTGGCCTCCCTGGAGTTGGTGGGAGTCTCGATGGCGACTGTGACACTCTTCTGCAGGGCGTCCCGCGGTCCTCTGTCCACCGGCTCCACCGACTGTATGTCCTCGCGATGGTCCCTTTCTGGCTGAAGGGAGTCGGGAGCGGACGCGCATCTCTCATCGAAGCCGAAGCACCGCCAGCAGAGTGACCCGGTTCGAGTTCTCAAACACCCAAACCGGTTCAGTCTCTGAGGGCTGCAGTGTATGGATCTCCAGGTTATTTACTCCCAGTCTTTCCATAGAGACAAGGTCTAACCGACTCTGGGATGTTATTGATCCTCCCAGGTCTTTTCCTAAGAGCAGGTCTAGACCAGCTCTGGGATGTTTATTTCTCCACAGTCTTTCCATAAAGAGCAGGTCTAGACCAGGACTCTGGGATGTTATTTATCTCCCAGGTCTGTTTCCATAAAGAGCAGGTCTAGACCAGACTCTGGGATTGTTATTTATCCCCAGGTCTCCTAAAGAGCAGCGTCTAGACCGGACTCTGGGATGTTTTTACTCCCGTGTCTTTCCATAAAGAGCAGGTCTAGACCATGACCTGTTATGTTATTTTATCTCCCAGGTCTTTCCATAAAGAGCAGGTGCTAACAGGACTCTGGGATGTTTTTACTCCACGGTCTTTCCATAAGAGCAGGTCTAGACCAGACTCTAGGGATGTTATTTATCTCCCAGGTCTTTCCATAAAAGCAGGTCTAGACAGGAACTGCTGGGATGGTTTGTTATCTCCCAGGTCTTTCCCATAAGAGGCATGTCTAGACCGGGGACTCTGGGATGTTTTTTATCTCCCAGGTCGTTCCTAAGAGCAGTTCTACCAGGACTCGGGAGTTATTTATCTCCCATTTCTTTCCCATAAGACTGTCTAGACAGACTCGTGATGTTTATTTTCTCTCCCAGGTCTTTCCATACAGCAGCAGGTCTAACCATACTCTGGGATGTTATTTATCTCCCAGGTCTTTCCATAAAGGCAGGCTAGACCAGAACGCTGGGATGTTATTTATCTCCCAGTCCTTCCATAAAGAAGCAGGTCTAACGGACCTCTGGGATGTTATTTATCTGCCCAGTCGTTT
>NC_045747.1:34368249-34370597 GCF_008692095.1 Etheostoma spectabile | reverse complement strand
CCATAAAGAGCAGGTCTAGACCAGACTCTGGGATGTTATTTACAGAAACCCAACAACTCTTCGAAATATCAGTTTTGGTGGAGGGGACACCCACCCTCTCTGCATCCTCCCCTAACTCTACACCGATGTGTGGTACCTGCAGTCCTGTATAAAGAAGCACTTAACTATCAGAAGAAGAAGAAAACTGACGACACTGAAGACGGGCCGAGGGACTACGGAGTAAATTAGGTTTCTTGCTAATTCCAGCGTTGCATCTATCTCAGATCCGGATGTTGGTGAACGTGCTCGGTCCCTATCACATGATTTAATGAACACATGAATGAACCAGAAGGAGAGGGGGGACGGCGTGGTTCAGACCTTGTGGAAATCGTCAAACTGCACGGAGGCGACGGCTCCTCGGACTCGGGAGGCGATGGCTTTGCAGGAGTCTCCAACAAAGTCTGGAACGGAGAAGAGCGCCGTGGCGTCGGCAGGGTCCACCGGGGACTTCACGTCGAAGTGCCTGAAGAAGAAGAAGGAGAAGAAGAAGAAGAAGAAAAGCGGACATGTTCAGAGACGGTACATTCAAACCCATTTATCAAACCACACAACGGAGTGTAGGGGGTCTTCACTCTGTTCTATAGACCTTAGTGGTCCCTAATACTGTATCTGAAGTGTATTATATAGACGTAGTGGTCCCCAATACTGTTCTGAAGTCTCTTTATATATGACTTAGTGGTCCTAAATATCGGTATCTGAGTCTCTTTATATACGAACCTTAGGGGTACCTAACAAACTCCTGTATCTGAACAGGTCTCTTTATATAGAACCCTTAGTGGTTCCCTAATACTGTATCTGAGTCCTTTAAAAGAACTTAGGGGTCACGAACTACGTGTATCTTGAAGTCTCTTGATATAGACCGTGGGTCCCTAATCCTGTATATGAAGTCTCTTGATATAGACCTTAGTGGTCACTAATAAGGTATTGAAGTCTTTTTATTAAGACCTTAGGAGGAGTCCCCTAATACTGTCTCTGAAAGTCGTTTATATTAGACTTAGTGGTCCCTAATACTGTATCTGAAAGTCCTTCTTAATATAGACCTTAGTGGTCCCAATTATGGATTGAAGTCTCTGATATAGACCTTAGTTGAGTCCCTAATACTGTATCGAAGTCTCTTATATAGACCTTAGTGGTCCCTATATACTGATCTGAAGTCTCTTTATATAGGACCTTAGTGGTCCCTAATACTGTATAGAAGTCTTTATATAGACCTTAGGGGTCCTGCCAATCCTGGGATCTGAAGCTCTTTTATATAGCACCGTGTGGTCCCTAATACGGTATCTGAAGTCTCTTTAACAGACATGTAGGGGTAAACGAATACTATCTGAAGCTCTTATATAGACCTAGGGGTCCCCTAGATGAGGATGGAAAGCTCTTTTATATAGACCTTAGTGGTCCCTAATAACGTATATGAAATTCTTCTAGATAGACCGTAGTGGTCCCTAATACTGGTATCTGAGTCTCTTCTATCGACCTTACGTGGTCCTAATACTGTATCTGAAGTACTTTATATAGAACGTAGTGGGTCCCGAATACGGTATCTGAAAGTCTCATTTTATATAGACCTTAGTGGTCCCTAATACTGTATCTGGAAGTCTCTTTATCTAGACCTTGTGGTCCTAATACTGTATTCTGAAAGTCTCGTATATAGACCTTAGTTGGTCCCTAATATGTATCGGAAGTCTCTTGATATCGACCTTAGGTGGTCCCTAATACGGTATCGAAGTCTCTGTATATAGCCTGAGTGGTTCCCTAAATACTGTATTGAAGTCTCTTTATATAGACCTAGGGGTCCCAATTAAGCATGTATCTGAAGTCTCTTTTTGCTAGAGACCTTAGCGGTCCCTAATACGGTATCTGAAAGTCTCTTTTATAGACCTTAGTGGTACCTAATACTGGATCTAAGGTCTCTGTATATAGTACCTTAGTGGTCACTATATGTATCTGAAGCTATTTATAAAGACCTTAGGGTCCACTAGAATGATCTGAAGTCTCTTATAGAGACCTTAGGGGTCCCATAATCCTGTATCTGAATATCTTTATATGACCTTAGTTGGTCCCAAAGAGTATCTGAAGTTCTCTATATAGCCCTTAGGGTCCCTAATACTGTATATGAGTCTATTTAATAGACCTTAGTGGTCCCTAACTACTGGATCTGAAGTCTCTGTATAGAGACCTTAGTGGTCCCCTATAATGGATCTGAAGTCTACGTTTGTTATTCGACCTTAGTGGTCCGAAGACTGTATCTGAAGTCTCTTGATATGGGAACTTAGTGGTCCCTAATCCGTATCTGGAAGTTCTTTATCGAA
>NC_045747.1:34367749-34368224 GCF_008692095.1 Etheostoma spectabile | reverse complement strand
CCCCACACCCCCTGAACTCAACACACTTCAAGAGTTTGCTTCCTACAGTCTTGCAAAGACCAACTTTGAAACTAGTTTCTGCAGCATGAAGACTATGAAATCAGGATTTTCTAATACATCTCTTTCTTCTTCTGCAGTAAGATTCACGCTACACCCTGGTTTCCCTTTCCTGTGAGACCTCACCAGTTGTAGGAGAGCTGCAGCTGCAGCCGGGCGTGGTCCGCCGTCTCGATGGTGATGATGTCGGTGAAGAAGTCGGGGCCCAGCAGCAGGCAGATGGCCTTGATCACGTTGGCCCTCTTGGGTTTGTCTCCGGACAGAGACAGCACGGTGAACTGCTCGTCAGGTCCCAGCATCACCATCTCCGGTCCGAACACCACCCTGAAACACGTAGCTCAGCGGGTCACCATCAGTCCAACCCCCAACCAGGTCACCATCAGTCCCACCCCCAACCAGGTCACCATCAGTCCCACCC
>NC_045747.1:34361014-34367724 GCF_008692095.1 Etheostoma spectabile | reverse complement strand
CTAATGCTATCTGAGCTAAAGGGAACAGAGCTAACTGAGGTAAAGGGAATAGCTAACTCTGAGCTAAAGGAACTAGATGCTACTCGAGCTAAAGGGAACTAGATGCTAAATCTGAGCTAAAGGGAAGTAGAGCTACTCCTGCGCTAAAGGGAACAATAGCTATTCCTGAGCTAAAGGGAACTAGATAAACTAAACTTGACTAAGGGACTAGATGCTGCTCTGAGCTAAAGGGATACAAGCTACTCTGATGGTGACCTGGTTGTCGGACCTTCCCTTTAGCTCAGAGTTAGCTTCTGGTTCCCTTTAGCTCAGAGTTAGCTTCTAGTTCCCTTTAGCTCAGAGTTATTCAGGACAGGAGACCCGAGCCCCACCTGGCTGCCTTCTCCCTGTAGTCGTAGACCTGGACAGCGGCGTTGTGGGGGACCCTGAAGGAGACCACCTTGGTCTTGTCCCTGGGACCACAGACATCGTCTCCGGTTCTGGTCCGGTGCGAGCGGTCGGCCAGCGGGTCCAGAGGGGACGCCAGCAGCGCCTCCACGTTGGCAGGAAGCTCCTTCTGCCACAACTCCTCGTCCTGAGTCAGCATGTAGGTTTTCCTATCACGGCACGCACCTGGGGGGGGTGGGGGACAGGTGTGGGGGGGGGGTGGGGTAAGGACAGGTTACCTGCTGAAGGTTTGCTGACGCTGCATGATGAAAATCTAAGTATGGTCCTGACGTAAACTAGATGCCATTAACATGGGTCGGCATTGGGTTCCTGTAGAACTGTCTGCTCCAAAAATAAATATTAAAAATAAATAAATCTGACTCGTGTTCCAGGTGAAAACTGAAAACACTTTTAAATATTTCTTTAATGTTGTTTTCTTGCTTTATTCAACATGTTCTCTGCTTTCCCCTCGGTTTAAACACCCGTCAAACCAACTTATCACCACCAGTCTTACAATTACTTCTTCAAAATTCATGTTCAATTTTACCCATTTGTTTTGTTAAAAAGCTGAAATTATGAAATATTTTGACAATTAGGTTAAAATCTGAGTAACACTTTAGTCAGGAAATAGTTTGCTGTGAAGTATAATTTCACATCTGGAATTCAATGAAAACAGTATTGAACCAACCGAGCAATTTGGTGAAAAGAAACTCATATTTTTTGTGTAGAAACTTTGAAAACCGGGTCAAGTTTGACCCCGAGCACGGTTGAGTACGCTGGGTATCGCCTCTGATGTCCAGATCCGATTCCCTGGGTCCCCGTCCAATCTTTCTTTGGATATTCTTGTTTTTCTGGGTCAAAACGTGAAAGAAATTCCAACGTTTTTGGTCGTCTTTTGACAGTTGTCTCAAAGTTTCTGTCTGTCGAGCAGTTGGGGGTCCGGTGCCTTGCTCCACAGCACCTTGGCAGTGCCCAGGAAGTGACCTTATCTCCAGCTCCCAGTCCACCACCAGACTTTGGTCCGTACGGGGACTTGAACCAGCGACCCTCTGGTCCCCAACCCAGCTCCAACAGACTGAGCTACTGCCCCCCCCCCATAATAAAAATCAGCGGTATGTTCCTTTAAAAGAGAGAGGCCGACGTCCTACCTTTCCAGTTTTGATGTCCCGGACGTAGATGCCCTCGTTCTCGTCCAATGGGATGGCCTGGCGTCTCAGGACCACCTCCACGGCGGTGGGGGGGACGTACTCGATGGGCCCCCGCAGCATCCAGCGGTCGCCGGGGCGACGGGGGACGCCGGCGGCGCTCCTCCGCGAACGCTTGGCCCTCTCGCCGTCCTCGTCCTCCTCTTCCTCCTCGTCCTCGTCGCCGCGCTGGCAGAGGGAACGGGGGAGAGAGGGGGGGAGGAGGGAGAGAAGGGTTAACGCGGCGATGCAGTGGAGAGGTGGAGGAGGGGGAGGGGAGGGAGGAAGAGGAGGGGGGGAGGGAGGAAGAGGAGGAGAGGGGGATGGAGAGGGACACTGAGACAAATGAAAGCCAAAGTGGAGACATTCGCAAAGATGGAGGACAACGTAAAGGGTGGAGGGAGAGAGGAAGAGGAAGGAGAGAGAGAGAGACTAGTCGGGTGTACGACATCCTGGTTATTGGGGGGGGGGGGTGGGGGGGGGGACTAATCCATGCATAATGCCGCAGATTGTCGCGTCAACAGTTCTGGTGGAGTTTTAAGGCGTGGAACGACAGCCTCTGGAATAGGATTTCCTTTACTGGCAGTACCCAGTACCGCGCATGTTAAAATACAAGAAGTCCCTGCAGTGAAAGGGTAACTTACACGGAAAGTATAGACACACAACACGTCGAAGCGCGCGCAATACGAGCCGCACAGTGTCGCTTAGACGTGCGAGCGACGCAGGAGTGGTCGTACACGACACTGAACGCGAGGACCACGGCACACACACACACACCAACACACACCCCACACACACCACACACACACACACACACACACACACACACACACACACACACACACACACACACACACACACACACACACACACACACACACACACACACACACACACACACACACACACACACACACACACACACACACACACACACACACACACACACACACACACAACACACACAACACACACACACACACACACACACACACACACACATATAATCAAAAAATGACAAATGAACGTCAGAAGGCCAACAATTGAAAAATGCGGCAAAATCTTCTGAAGTTTAACCCTCATGTCAAATTTTAAGTTTACTTATTTTTTGTCACGTAAAACAAAAACAATGAGCCGTGGAAATAAAAGCTGAAAATGTCAACATTAAAAATATCAAAAAACGTTGGAAGAAAAAAAAAAAAAAAACATTATAAAAGCAACAAAAATGTGGGGAAAAGCGATATTAATGTCATAATGTTAGAAAACGTTTGTTTTCTTCGTGGTCGACAGGAAGACAACACGAGGGTTACTACGGCGACACGACGTGATACAAAACATTTTGGGGGGGGTTCTAAGTGAGTTTTTCGTGACATGAGGACCTTTAGACCATCACCTGGTACCTGCCAGGTACTGTGTGTGTGTGTGTGTGTGTGTGTGTGTGTGTGTGTGTGTGTGTGTGTGGTAGAAGGACACAGGAGGAGATGAACTGGCATCTCTCCAGCTATGAGACTCACATTAGGCCGGCTAATCTCTAATGGAAGGTGGAGGAGGGGGGGGGCGAAGGTGGGGCACCGCGGCAGAGTCGAGCAGGGACCACGTCATGGAAGAATACTGGAACAGTATTTCTTCAGAAATAAAGAGATAAGCTGCAGATTATCTCTGGAACTCTGTGTAATATCGTTACTGTGTAATATTTAATACGCAGGACTTCTGCTACACCAATAACTATGGTATTTGCACAATGTGTATAAAAACCCTTTGTTCTTATCTCTCGCTCTTTTCTTCTGCACTACTTATTTTATATTCCATGTTGACTCTCGAGGTTTTGCTCCCTTCCTCGTAGTCCAGGTACTGGACCTAGAATAATAATATAAAATAAAGGACTGGGCAGATGACTGAATCGGTTTTTTAACAGATTTGACCTGCCTCCTCGCCTCCCCTTCACCCCCCCAGCCCCCTCTCCACACCTCCCCGGGCCTCTCCCCCCCCCCTCCCCCCTCAGCCTGCCACCTCAACGACCCGCATCAGCAATGAACCCACCAGCCCGCTCCTCCCCCCTCCAGCTTCACCACCCCCCTCTCCCCTCCCTGAGACCCTCACCTCCTACCACCACACACCCCAGTCATCCTCCCCCACTTCTCCATACCAGATGATCGGTGAGAAGTCAACTGAAGAAGCTCAAGCAAGGAAGGCCCCGGCCCACGGCATCAGCCCAAGTCTCCTCAGGGACTGTGCTGACCAGCTCTGTGGTGTGTCAGGCACTTATTCCCTGAGCCTGAGCCTGGAGAAGGTCCAGCCCTGTGGAAGACCTCCTGTTGGTCCCGTACCAAAGTACCGCGACCCAGGGAGCCAAACCACTCAGGCCTGTTCCCTGACTTCCTCACCTGTGAAGACCAGTGAGAGATCATCCTGCGTCACCTGCACCCCTGGTGCACACAGCTGGACCCCTGCAGTTTGCTTACCACCTGGGATTGGAGTGGACGACGCAGTGTCTACCTGCTGAACGATCGCTGCTTCCCTGGAGGACAGCGGGAGCACTGTGAGAGTCATGTTCTTCATTCTCCAGTGCTTTTAAACACCAGCCCCTTCGCTCCTCAGAGTGAAGAGGAGAGTGCCGGATGGACCACACATCTGGCTGCATGGACTACGGACTACCTCACCAACAGACCACAGTATGTGAGGCTCCATCACTGTGTGTCTGACGTGGTGCACTGCAGCACAGGTGCCCCTCAGGGTACGGGCTCTCCCCCTTCCTTTTCACCCTCAAACCTCGACTTCACACACAACACCCCCACTGCCACATCCAGAAGTTCTCTGATAACACAGCCGTTGTTGGTGTGTCTCTGAGGGGAACGATCTGAATCCAGGTCGGTTATCAAGGACTTTGTCAGCTGGTGTGAGCTCAACCAGCTTCGCTTAACACCAGCAAGACAAGGAGATGATAGTCGACTTCAGAGGAAAACTCCCCCTTCCACGGTGACATCCAGGGATTGGACATTGATGTATGGAGAGCTAACAATTCCTGGGTGTTCACTAACATAAACGAACTGGACTGATAACACCCAAGCCACCTACGAAGGGCCAGAGTCGCCTCCATCTGCTGAGGAGACTCAGGTCCTTTGGAGTGTGTAGGACTCTCCTCAGGACCTTCTATGACTCTGTGTGGGCCTCTCCATCCTCTACGCTGTGGTCTGCTGAGGGGGCAGCTCGGACCGGACAAGACAGACTCATAGACTGATCCGAGAGCGAGCTCTGTCCTGGACTGTCCTCTGGACCCCATAGAGGAGTAGGGAGAGGAGGATGTTAGCCAACTGACATCCATCATGACAACACCTCCCCCCCCCTACATGACACTGTGGGTCCCTGACAGCTCCTTCGCAGCAGACTGATACCCCCCCGGTGTGGAAGGAGAGGTACCGCAGGTCCTTCATCCCGGCCGCTGTCAGACTCTACAACACCTGCTCTACCTGATAGTGTTGTAGTTTCTGTTCCTGTTTTTTTCCCGTCTACACACACACTTTCTGTTTATCTTTAATATTGGTATTTTATTATTTTATTACAAGTACTTACTTTTCAATATTTATGTTCTCAGGTTATATTTTAAATTATGCACCGACTCTTGCTTCTTTGCTAATTACACATTCAACTTAATTTTAACGTCACTTACACCCGCAATATTGTTTCTCTTATATGACAGCACCACTTTAAAATTCCTTTTGTTTGACGGCATTTTACTTACTCAGTCTACCATATTTTCATTGTCTATTTCTGCCTGTATTTCTTGCCTTGATTTCTTTCGTGCTTACTTTTTTGTGTGTTATTGTTTGTTGTTTTTCTTTTTTTGCTGTTGCTGCTATGCGCTACTTGTAACGACAAATTTCCCCGTCGTGGGATAAATAAAGTATAATCTAATCTAATCTAATCTAATGATAATAACAATAATAATAATAATGGCTCTCTCTTCTATTCTTCAGCCTGCACCTCTGGGCCCATTAATCAGGCGGGTGTGGTCCCAGGAGACTTTAAACCCTCCAACCACAGAGGACAAAGACACACCTGGGGACGCCCCACCTGGGACGTCCCACCTGGTCCCAGGCTGGAGACATCGGTCCACCTTTGTTTGTCTAACCTGAGACATAGACCGGTTGCACCAGACGAGCCTTCCAGACCGGTTGAGTTATCACGGCTCCTCCCTTCATTCCTCAGACATGAACAAACCAGGGCAGGACTCCTGGACTAACACCCCCCCCCCCCCCCCCCCCCCTGTTGAAATCTCCACTCTTGCGCAAAACTGACATCTGGAGCGTATCTAACACCTCATTTTCCTGCATTCTGGGGAACTTCTCTGCAGCAATTTTTGCTTTTTCTTTATCAACTTATGGTGGAAAATTTCTTTGTTTATGGTTATGTTTCTTTTTAATGTTGGGTGGGGGGGGGGGGTCTCTCCCTGTTCCTCTAGCTCGCTCCACCACTTTGTTTTATCCAACGTTTCCTCTCTCTCTCTCTCTAGCTCGCTCCACCGTGGCGCTCTAGGATACTGCAACCAGAACGCTGCAGCACAAGTACCACGATGTTAAAATACAAGTACACAAATTACAGTAAAAGTCCTGCAGTGAAAATGTAACTGACATCTGAAAGTATCCACACACCACACCACACACACACACACACACACACACACACCCACCACACACACCACCACACACACACACCACACCACACCACACCACACACACACACACACACCACACACTTAATCTAAAAAAAAAAAAAGCATCAGAAGGCAAAAAAATTAGAAAAATGCGGCAAAAGCTTCTGAAAATGTAACCCTCATTTTTGCCAAATTTCCCGTTAAAGTTTTTCTTTGTCACAAACACTGGGAAATAAAAGCGGAAAATGTCAACATTAAAATACAAAAAGCGTTAAAAAAAAACAAAACCCCAACATTGAAAAAGTGACTAAATTTGAGGTACGCGATGATAAGTTATGTTATGTTGAAAGACTTTTTTTTGTTCATGGTTGACAGGAACAACACGAGGGTAATAAGCCACACAGGGTTTTTTTTTTTTGGGGGGGGGGGGTGGGGGGGGGGGGGGGGGG